>NC_049910.1:32778749-33078749 GCF_001411555.2 Juglans regia
AAGGTGAAATATTGCAACGTAGAACAACCGAAAAAAAATTAAATATTAGGCCATTGATCTTAGTTGGCAAAAGAACCGAAACATCTCACTTGTTTTTAGAGATAAAATGAGATTAATTGAAATATTTTCAGAGAAGAAATCATAATATTGTACAAACATAAATATTTTATAAAAATACATTTATTTTATAACATCATTTTAGAAAAATATATTTAATTTGAAATATAATTATATTAAATATTATAAAAAATATTATGGATAAATTATTTTCTAGGTTGAAATATTGTACCGTAGAACAGCCGAAAAAATTGAAATATGAGGCCATTGATCCTAGTTGGCAAAAGAACTGAACAACCACTCTTCTTAGAGCATTGGCATTGAATTGACTATTTTACTCTTTAAATTTTGATTAATATGTAACTTTTTTACTTTTAGCTAATCATTCAAAATTTAAAGTCTACATTAGATTAGTCATCACACTCTCTATAATAATAAAATATTATTATTTTTTATTTTTATAATTAATTTTATTTTTTAATTAATTTTATTTTCATAACCTCCTATAATCACCTATAATTTCTAACAATCATTTTCATTTTCATTTTCACAATCCAACAAACAAAATCGATATCAATATTTGTTGCTTTTATCCCACCATATAAAGAGAAAGGTAAAGCAACGAACATGAGGTGATATTTGTTGCTTTTATCCCACCATATTATAATGTGAGGCAATACATCACAACTACAGGAAAAGGGTCCCGGAAAAGAAGAAGGAAAAGAGCCACTGGAGAGAGGAGCCAAAATATAATAAACAATGGGTTTAGACTTGCTACAGGACTTTTCATCTTTGAAAAGAAAAATGAAATTACTGTAGCTTATAGTTGAGATGAAAAGTCTTTGGCTAATTCAATGTGGGCCATTTATTGTTAAAATTTGTCAAATATAAAGATGAAAAGGCATTTGACTAATCCAATACCAATGCTCTTAGTCATCGATGACAGATTGGTTTCGAATACCCATCGGTATGATCGAACATGACGACAAGTGACTTCTTCATCTCAAATCAAACATCGATAAAATTCATTATTTTTTCAACTTTTCATAAAAATATTAAATTTATCTCAATTTATTTTATATATTTAAATACATATATCAATCTATTTACAATTAAATATATCTCAATAAAATTTATAAAATATTATTATTTATAGACTAATTCAAATCATTTAAGATTAAGGGTACGTTTGGGTGTTGAAAAGTGTTGAGAAGTGTTGAGAATGTTTGTGAATAGTTATGAGTAGAGATTGGAGTGAGTTTGTGGGTCCCATTGAGAGTATTTTGAGTTGTTTGGATGTGTGAGAGCATTGGTAGTGGTTTATGCATCTTCATATGCAAAATCACATCTTTTAAAGATTGATTTTGCATATGAAGAACTTGTTCCACATTGGATTATGCATTTTTAAATCAAATAATAATAAAATATTCATTACTATTATTATTTTTTTTTTTTGCTACAAATTTGGATGGTTTATTTTATGCATCTAGATAGTCCATTGCTAATCTGGATGGTCCAAAATCAACTTAATAGAAAAACATTTAAAATTAAATAAATTCTGGAGTTCAAAATTGGATGGTCCAAAATCAACTTAATAGAAAAACATTCAAAAATAAATTGAGTTCAAAATCTGATGGTCCAAAATCAACTTAATAGAAAAACATTCAAAATCAAATAAATTTTGGAGTTCAAAATCTGGATGGTCCAAAATCAAATTACACTACCCGAAGGCAAAAACATTCAATAGACCATCCAACTCAAATAAATTCAACTCCAAGTCCAATAAATTTCATACAAATTCACAACTTAATATAATGTAATTCCATACAAATTCAACTACCCAAATAAATTATATACAAATTCAACTGCCCCAAAATAGATTCCATACACATTCAACTTCCAACCAAAAGAAATTCCATACACATTTATCCTTAAACCTCATGTATTAAAATCAACTTAATAGAAAATCCACAAACTTGATTTTAATACAACTTGAACTACTTCAAGTTGGACTTGGCAGCTCCATATGTCAACCAGCAGCTCCACAGCAGCAGCTCCACATCAGCCCAGCTCCACAGCAGCTCCACAAAAAAATGATGCAATTTGGTGCAACCAGCAGTACAAAAATTACCCAAAATATGTCACCAGCAACTCCACAACAACCCGGCTCCACAACAGCCCAGCTCCACAACAGCTCCACAAAAAAATAATGCAATTTGGTGCAACCAGCAGTACAAAAATTACCCAAAATATGTTACCACAATCAAAACAATTACAAAATACCATCGTACAAACATACAACTATGTACGAGATATAGCCTTATTCCTTTGTTCCTCAATGATCTCCATTTGAAGATTATGGAAATATTCTTGCTGCAAACCATTCATAGAATCAACATCCAAGTTCATAATTTCCATATCAGTTTTTCTCTTTTTAAGAGCTACCAAGTCAGATTTCTCTCCTGCAATCTTAATTTCCAACTCAAGTTTTCTCTTCTTAAGAAGTACTAACTCAGATCTTTCATTCTCATACTTCAATTGCGATTCTCTTCTCTCCATCATAGAAGTCCTCCTATCATCTTTCATTTGGTTTAAGGCCTCATTAATTACTATGTTTTGTCTTTCGTTACATTTTCTTTCTTTTTCTCTTGCTTTTTCAACCTTCTTGCCCATAGGTCTCTCACAATCGACGAACACATTTTCCATGTCTTCAACTAAAGGTATTGAGTTTGGAGTAATACTTAAACTTGTCCCATTTTTTTTCCTTTTTGTGAGGTCCATGTGTGTTTGCCATTTCGGTTGGTTCTTCAATAAATTCCAACAATGATCCATGTTAAAGTTTTGTTTTTGGTTCTCTTTGTACAAGATTTTTGCCTTATCAATCTACAAAATAATGGAACAAGATACAACTAAACACATTGCAAATACGTAATAATTAGAACCACAAAACATAGGAAAAAGCATTATACCTTGTCTTGCTCGGTCGCACCACTTGGATGTATTCCTTCAATTTGGGCTAAGCAACCACAGAATTTATTGACACATTTTTGAATGATTGACCACCGATTGGTCAAGGAGGGTATAGACCGTTCTTGACAATTAGGTTTTTTAAATGTGTGGTAGTAGTCATAAATTCTACTCCACATTTGTGTAGATGATTGATCAGTCCCCCGTATGGCATCCATACTAATGTTAAGCCAAGCTGAAATGAGGAGAGTATCTTCCTCTATAGTAAATGACACACCCCGCTGGGATTTTTGTTTCTTTTTTTCCCATTGGGGTTGTGTCGCTTGGCCATCAACACTTGCACTGCCCATAGGGGGGTTGTTAATATCACATTCACCACTTTCCAACAGTGTGGTGAAGAAGGGATCCTCATCAATTAAACAGTTCATCCTTCAACAAAATATTGAAGGATAAAATGTTACTAAAACTACCTCAATAGAAAAAGTATGTATGCAATATGGAGTGACTTAATGTATGTATGCAGTGCACATGGTTTAAAGGCATGCATACCTGCTGACTTAATGTTTTGATACATATACACTCCAAATCAAGAAAAATGGCAGAGAACATAGGCACTGTTTTAAGCAAAATCAATCTTTTGCTTAAACCACAAGGTAAATTCATATGTTGTTTCATAACATTAGTATCACTTTTGGGCAGAAACAAGATAAAAAAAAGACCTAACTATTCACGAGAATTAGTTTTGGTTATCTATGTTGGTTTGAAGTTGAGGCTATCTATAGATTTAATTGCTTAATTTTTTTTTTTACAGTGGTTGTCACTGAGATATGCAATTTTCAGTTTAGAAGTTATTCAAGCAACTATAAAGATTGCCAAACAAGAGGGTCTTTTTTGTGTCTCTGGATTTGGCCAGTTTTGAGGTATAAATGTAATTTCAGATAGAAAAAATATGATCAACATGTCCATCAACCTAAAGATATGAACACACATCTATATAGGGTAATGAAAGCTCACGAGTTTTAGATAATATTTTTCACTCTTCAACCAAAAAGTTAACTTAAGTATTCCCCTTCAAAGCAAATGAGAATCAAAAAGAGTTTTGAAAGGGACTCGATGGAGGTTGAAGAAAAGTTGCATGTTCTAATATTTTTAAATTTTTTTGCTGCTCTTGAAAGGAAACCCAGCATCATTATTGCTGCTCCTCTTATCTTCCTTTTTAATGTGGATACGTATTGTATTGAAAAGGAGACAAATTTTCATGAGCTAACTTAATCTTTGGGCAGAAACAAGATAAAAAAAGAGACCTAACTATTCACAAGAATTAGTTTTTAACCTTATGTGCATCTCTTATTCAAGAATCAGTTTTTAACCTTAGGCTTTATTATATGCCTAAAGATAAATGGGTTTTTACACGACTTTCTCTTATACACATGGCTACTTTCTGTTATTATATGCCTAAAGATAAATGTGAGAATCTTTGTCATGTTTGAACTCAACTTGGTATTATACAGAGTAGTTTTCTTCATTTTGGCAATAAAAGGGCAGAGAACATAAGCAAAGCATACCAATCAGTAGCCGTAATTAGCATACATTCTCATTTGCAAACCACAAGAAGTAAATCCCAAATTTTTACAGACAGCATATACAACACTTGCACTGTTTTTCACAAGAAATAAGAAGCATGTATCCCTATTCTCGGTTCAATACACTGCTCTATGTATCCCTATTCTCGGTTCAATATCAGGGAAAATCACACAAAAAACCCTAAAAAAACTCTAATCAGGAGAAATCACACATTCCATAGAAAATCACACAAAACAATTTCTGAAATTAAAACAAGTGGCTTGCACGAAATCACCTTTTCTAGGGTTTCCAAATAGCCGCACGAAATCGAGTACTGGGCAAGAGAAGAGGTCGTCGTTGATGAAGGAACAGCCCCGTGGTGCACTTGAGCTTTCACGGCTTTGGGCAAAGGTGTAGCAGAGCAGAGAGAAGAGAGAGGAAGGAGGAAGACTTTCGAGGGAAATGGGTTTGTCGAAGAGAAGAGAGCAGAGAGAGCAAGAGAGAGCAAGAGAGAGGAAGGAGGGAGGGAGACTTTTCGAGCAGAGAGAGCAGAGGGAGGGAGACTTTTCGAGCAGAGAGAGCAGAGGGAGGAAGACTGGTTCGTCGAGGGCTCCGGGTTTGTCGAAGAGAAGAGAGCAAGAGAGAGGATGGAGGGAGACTTTTCGCGCGAGAGAGAGGAGTCATTCGGATGGAAGAGAAAAAATATTATTTTTAATGTTTGAAGATTAAAACAGTGCTTCTTCAAATTTGAAGAAGCACTGTTTATAGCTATGGATAAAAATGAAGATGAATAAACCAATGCAGATGATTTTAGAGGCATATTCTTCAAATTTAAAGATGAATATAAAGATAAAGAAGCCACTGCCAGTGCTCTGAAGTATGTTGAGTTGTTGACTTTTGAGTAAGTAGTTGATAAATGTGTGGGTCCCATAAATATTATAGTGATTTTATTTTTAGTAATAAATATTATAATGATTTTATTATAGTGATTTTTTAATATTAATAAATATTGTAGTGATTTTATTTTACTTTTATATATAATAATGATAAATAGTATAATGATTTTATTTTTAATTTATATATAATTGTGATAAATATTATAATGATTTTATTTATATATATATAATAGTTATAAATATTATAGTAATGTTATTTTTTATTTATATATTATAGTGATTTTATTTTTAATTTATATATAATAGTGATAAATATTATAGTAGTTTATTTTTTATTTATATATAATAGTGATTTTATTTTTTATTTATATATTAGTGATTTTATTTTTTATTTATATATTATAGTGATTTTATTTTTTATTTATATATTATAATGATTTTATTTTTTATTTATATTTAATAGTGATAAATATTATAGTGATTTTATTTTTTATTTATATATTATAGTGATTTTATTTTTTATTTATATATTATAGCGATTTTATTTTTTATTTATATATAATAGTGATAAATATTTTTTATTTATATATTATAGTGATTTTTATTTATTTATATATTATAATGATTTTTTTTATATTTAATAGTGATAAATATTATAGTGATTTTATTTATTATTTATATATTATAGTGATTTTATTTATTATTTATATATTATAATGATTTTATTTTTTTATTTATATTTAATAGTGATAAATATTATAGTGATTTTATTTTTTATTTATATATTATAGTGATTTTATTTATTTATATATTATATATTATTAGTGATTTTAATTTTAATTTATATATTATAGTGATTTTATTTTTTATTTATATAATATAGTGATTTTATTTTTTATTTATATATTATAGTGATTTTTTATTATTTATATATTATAATGATTTTTTTATTTATATTTAAAAGTGATAAATATTATAGTGATTTTATTTTTTATTTATATATAATAGTGATAAATATTTTTTTGTTTATATATTATAGTTATTTTTTATTATTTATATATTATAATGATTTTTTTATTTATATTTAATAGTGATAAATATTATAGTGATTTTATTTTTTATTTATATATAATAGTGATAAATATTTTTTATTTATATATTATAGTGATTTTATTTTTTATTTATATATTATAGTGATTTTATTTATTTATTTATATATATATAACGATTTTTTTATTTATATTTAATAGTTATAAATATTATAGTGATTTTATTTTTTATTTATATATAATAGTGATAAGTATTATAGAATGTTTGTGAATAGTTATGAGTAGAGATTGAAGTGAGTTTATGGGTCCCATTGAAAGTATTTTAGGTTGTTTGGTATGTGAAGTATTTTCAAAAGTACGAGAATACTTGAAAAGTGTTGAGGACACTTGGTCACCCAAACACAGCCTAACTCAACATTCATACACAACGATAATGGTTTATAAAAAAAAAATCGTATATATTTAAAGGGAATTTAGCAGCGATGGCCATTCTGTTGACTTAAGGATCCAGCGCATTGACTGATGCTAGTTCACATAGGGTCATGACAAGCGTACAAGTGTCCCTGTGTCCACGCAGGACAGGCTATATATTCAAAGTCTCAAATCTCCACTCATTCTCTATAAAGGGGAGGTTTGTATAAAAAATCTTTCAATTCATATTATTTTATTTTATTTAATTATTATAATTTTTTAAAATTTATACATAAAAATATAATAAATAATTTAATTTTTTTAAATCTTAAAATAATAATAATATCTTATTTAATTTTTAAGTTTTATTTCAATTCATTTTAAAGCATCTCTATCGGATGCCTATACCATCAAATTCTCTAAACTTTATTAAAAAATTTACCTGTTTCTTAAATAATTTGAATTTGAATTTAAATAGTAACGAAAACTTAATAAATAAAAAATAGTTTGGATCGGGTGTTTATGACTGCGTCCCACAACACATGCGTTTGTCTTTAGCGCCACCAAATGTCAAAATATTTGGTCCTAGGCGGCTAGGCCACCCAAACTCACAACATTAAGATTTTTTCTTCAACATATTAGTATCAACTGCCAATTGGAGTTTCTCCATGAACAAGGTAAAGATGGACAAGGACTTGGCGTTTGACCTCCATGATACCGATTGAAGAAACATTTAAAATAAAATAATGTTGTCTATTATCATAGCATGCATAAACTGAATGGAAGAAAACATACATCATCCATGATTAAAAGATGAGCTAGCCATCACTTTTATATATCTTAAATAATCTAGTATTTGTGTGTTGAGGAGACTTTTACTCTCTTCGCTATGTGACACAAATGACTCTTAGGAGTCTAATGTGCCAACTCCATGTATATATATATACATACCAAAACAGTAGAAATGGAAAGAAGGACAGAAGAAGAAGAGAAGTGAATCAGAGTATGCACAATTAAATGCAGGTGGTTAAACTAACCATATGCATGTATGCAATACAAAATAAGATAAGTGCAAGAAATAACATTAACATGAAATTATAAACATAAAGCTTAGTAAAATTACAAAACTTTTAAAACAGGTAGTGCAGATTTGCACTTACAAAAATATATAAGGAATAGGTTGAGAGCAGAATAAGGTAAGAGAGGAAGAAGGCAGAATAATATTTATATATATATATATATATATATATATATATATATATAAGGGTAAAAGTTTCCTCAAGTGCTCACTAAATAGCCTAATCTATCATGGGCTCACATTATAACTATGCTAATCTACAAATAAAAATACAACAAGCAAACCTCTGAAAAGGATGCCTTACAAATATGGAAGCTCCCACTTAAAGTCAAGCTTATGCAACAATCATGAAATCTGCAATATATGTGTACAATCTAATTGATTAAGCAAATCGATCACATTTATGTTAATTGTATCATTTGTTACATTGTATAGAAGAAGGCGATCATGTGGACCTCTCAAAATTGCATCTTTCTATTTTTCAATGACTTGTACCATCTACATTACCAGTACACAATATACTTACTGGTTTGGTGTGTTAGTCAAAACCATGTCTCGACAATTTTGTTCTAAGTTTCACCTTCGAATTAAGAGTTTTGCTATTTATAAGCCACACACACCACACACTACAATTTCTTTTAATTCTTTTATTTTTTTTGGTTTTATTCTTATTAAAATAATTGAATTCTTCTGCTCACCATCCATATACCACACATTAGGTAAGAAAAAAAAATAACAAAAAGGGTGATGTATGGTGTGTGAGGCTTATGAATATAGTTTTTTCATAATTAAAATGCTTTTAAAACTTTTGCTAAAAATTTAGAAATTCTTATAGCATCAGACTAAAAGTAAAGGATAATGATAGTCTTACAATCCTTCTACCATCCTTTTACTATTTTATAGTATATTTGAAATTATTATTTTTTATTATTTTGTTTTAAGTATTTTTTTAACATCCTTAATCATTAAGAAAAAAATTAAAAAAATATACAACTTTACTAATAGTCATTTCCTTAACCATTAAGTAAAAAAAAATTAAAAATAAAAGTAGTAGTAAATAAATAGTAGGAAGTAATAAGTCTATCTTACCCAAAAGTAAAATTAGTATATTCAAGGAATAATGATAGTCTTACCACTCTTCTACTACCATTCTATTGCTCTTTTAATTTTTTTTTTTTTATATTTTTCTTTTACTTAATAGTTAAAAAAGTAACTATAAGATTGTATATTTTTTAAATTTTTTTCTTAAAGATTAAAGATATTAAAAAATACTTAAAAGAAAAAAAAAAATAAATACACTAAGAGTAGTAAAGTGGTGGTAAAATAATTGTAAATCTAGCATTATCCATATTCAAGACAGGAATCTCTTACACCATTTCTAAACTATATTTAAATAAAACTCCTTAAACTGCCACCTAATTTACAATCACGGATTTCAAATTATAAAAAGTTATAATATTATACCCATTTTTCTATTTAATTAAAATGATAACATTATTTCATATAAGAAAATCTTAAAATAAATAAATAAATAAAGGACCACCAAAGGGATGGGCCAAAATAAAATAATCAACATTGATAGTATTATTATGATATTAGTTCTAAATTATTTGATATCATCTTACGAGCGAGATGATTAAAGGATAATGAAAAACGATATTTAGCAATATTACATTTGGCAATTCATTTTATCAAATTTTTGAGGTATTTGTATTTTCTTATATAAAAATCACTAATTCCCTATTGACGACCCGCGAGATCAGGAAGAAAGATAAAAAATATAAAAAACCACTACACAGACTACACGCGCAAAAAACACGGAAAATCACCAGCTTTTGTGTTTTTATATTTTATTGATGAATCCGATTTGCCAATCGAGTGTGTGGCAGTTATAAACTTGGGGGTAATTACTAGGGAGAGTGATTGTTTTCAGAGATGAGATATTTTTAGAGGAGAGAGAAGAAATCAAGTCATTTTGTTTATAGAAATTGAAATATTGTATCGTAGAACAGCCGAAAAACTTGAAATATGAGGCCATTGATCCTAGTTGGTAAAAGAACTGAAACAACCACTCTTCCTAGTCATCGATGACGTAGATTGGTTTCGATTACCCATCGGTATGATCGAACATGACGATGACAAGTGACTTCTTTAGCTTCGCTAGGGACTAACACGTCTGTGTGTTTGTACCTTTTCATGGGAAGAGTGGTAGTGAGTGTTTGGAGTATGAAAAATTCTATTCTTAAGTTTCATATATTATATATTATTTTTTTTTTTTTTATTAAATATGTAATATATAGATTATGAATAGAATAATTCAATTATTTTAAGAATAATAAAACTAAAAAAAACTTTAAAAAATTAAAAAAAAAAAATTTTAGTATATAGTATATAGGCTTATGAATAACAATACTGTCTGCGAGGCTATCCACTCATCTGGAAGTTTTTTTCATAATTTTATGCAATCTCAGTTTTTATTTTTTTAAATCTAGTGGATATTTGACAATTTCACGACTGATGGGACGCGTCCAGCAACAAGATACTCAAGTTGCTTTCTAGCCAATAACAGCGGGCCACGTATGAATACAATTTGCACAATATCCTTTTGTTCCAGCATTGCAAATTTTGTCCATTTTGAGGAATATTTCCCATTTTGTAATCGTCGCAAGGTTTCATACAATGGCAGCTGTCCTATTTTGACCAATTGACAAGGTATCGCAAATTGGCAATGCACCCCCTCCGTGTGTGTAGATATATATTATAATTCTTTTTTTAATTTAGAAAGTTTAAATTCAAATAAAATAATTAATTAATAATTTTTTCTATTTGAATGGTCGTGTATAAATGTATCACTTATCTTGGACCCATTATAATTATGAAAAATTAAAACATCAATTTGTTTTTTTTTTAATCATTTGTAGGTTCTACTTTAGGAGTATACTATGTATATATGAAAGGCTTGCAACTATATTTTTTTAAAATGATTTATTTTGATAAAGTGACACCATTCCATCGATTGATTTAAAAAGGAATGATATGAACATCATTATAAATATGTAATAATTAATATTGAATAAATAAATAGACGATTTTGTTTGTGATTAATAAATAAAAAGATCATATCCATTCGTTTTTTGTAAAATGAACTGTAATATATGAATTAGTATCCAACTCAGCTTTTCCCACTTTAGCCACTTGCCTTTCATCGCATGGTCATATTATCTGGATGTCGACACTATTTTTGTGATACCCACAAATAAATCAATTAAATAATCACATTATATTAATAATTATCACACAATCTTCTAGATATATGCCTTTCCACTCTAATTTAAAATTTTATTGATTAATTCCTGAAATACACAAACTTGAGCTATAAGTTTGCCCTCACATATTTACAACCCAACCTAACTCTACTCAACCTTTTTTTTAGGCTGCGTTTCAATGTTGAATTGAGTTGAATTGAATTAAATTAAGTTGAGATAATAAAATATTATTAGTATATTATTTTTTAATATTGTTATCATTTTAAGATTTGAAAAAGTTAAATTATTTATTATATTTTATATTAAAATTTTAAAAAGTTATAATGATGAGTTGAGATGGATTGAGAAAGCAAACGAAGTAACTAAAAAATTTCGAGTCAACCTAACTCTACTCAACTAATAAGGCTATGTTCAATGTTAAGGTGATTATAGATGATAAAAATAGTGAATAGTTTGTGAATAATTTTAAAGTAGTCTAAAGTGATTTCACTAACCAAATATAGTCTAAATTTACAAATTTTTATTAATTACGTGATATTCACATAATTTTAAAGAATTCTCAAATAAATCTCATAAAACTACCGCCTACATAATAAATTAATATAATTTGATGCAGTGTATTAAATTGTAAAATTAATCTGAGTTAATATATTGAAGCACGTCAATTTATATTACTTTTAGAATCGTTTTGTAAAACTAAACTCTCAAAATATATGCTTATTATATAATCAAATGATAAATGTCAAATTTTAAAACTTTTTGAAGGAATTTCCTCAATTTTCCCGTTATAAATATTTTCTCTCTTCGGCTCTTACTCTCTCTGTAGAGGGTAATTGTCTCCCTCTCCTCATTTTCTTTCTTCCTCTGCTTCTTATTTTTTCTCTCCTGTCTCTCTCGCTTCTTCTTTGATTCTCGCCCCACGCCCCTCAGTTTACTTTCCTTTGGTGAATGACTATCCTCTTCCATCTTTCATACAACCAATTCAGTAACCCAATCAAGTGAGGGTTTATCATCCTCAAAGTAATTACGGTCGGGAACCAAGAGAACTCCGTCACCCACAAAATTACCGCAGATCCTTTCTGATCTTGAAGCGGATCTAAGCCAGAGATTCAACCTTAACAACAAGCAACGGGAAATATTTGCAAACCATCGGAAGTCCCTGTGGTCTTGTCTGGGCAACCAAATACTTTTTAAGGCCAGAACCATCGGAAGTCTCTGTGGCCTTGTCTCGGTAGTTTCTTTTATCCTTTTCCAATTCAATTCTTGAATCCTCTCGGTCCCTCGGAGCCCCATGCCCCGTCTCTCTCTCTCTCTCTCTAGCATGCTCTGGTTTTCCTCTTCCCCTAACCTTTTGCAAAGCACTGCAACGTTATCAATAATTATATATATTTTACCATTGATGAGTACGATCTCATTTTTTGTTTTGTAGTTGTTTGTTTTGTCGCGGATCCAATGGTGAGACGTTTCTCGAGAAACACCAAACTTGTGAACCGTTCTGACGAACCACTGAAGGTTGCTGTGACAGTGGATAGGACGTTTGTAAAGGATGACGGATGTCTAATAATCCAACCGGGTGAGCACAGGTACATCTGCTACGCCGATTTGGGGATAGAATACAATGGTGGGCGCCTAGTAGAAGTGCTTTTTTACCTCGGAGACCGGCAGACGAAACCAATATTGACATCGCAAATAAGGGACCATGAGAAAATAATATTCTCCAAACACGATGATGGAACCATCGACCACGATCTTATCAAGGGAAGTATGGTCAACATGAACGGGTAATTCCCTTTATTTTATAACTTGTTCAGATGGGAGACCTAATAAAATAATCGGAGATGGAATTTTGATTGACAGAGATGCTTTGTTTTTCTCCTTTTTTTCTTTCATTGGTTTACTTGCTCTGTTATGTTTTGAGTTACAGGATAGTTATCTCAATGAAAGGCGCGGTGAAAAAGATCAAGTCATTGCTGATGTAGATTGGTTTCGAATACCCCTCGGTGTGATTGAAGTGGATGACGACGACAAGCATTCTCCGAGAGTTCTTTAGCTTCGCGAGGGACTAATCTGTGTGTTTGTAACAGATTCATGGGAAGAGTGATTGTCATCGAATGTTTCACTTTACATTATATTGAGAAATACAAAAAGAAACTTTCACTTTACATTATTTGTTTATGGGATATCAATTTTGTCAAAGATCCCTCGACCCCACTCATTTTCTTCATCTTAAAAATGCCACCATCCATCTTAATTGTTTTACTATTTCGATAACATAAATTGATATAAATATATTTTAAGGATTTTCTGAAGAACCTTCTACCTTCCCCGTAGTCAAAGATGCTACCGCATCATTCAATATTCGACTCCCCAATCATCCATGTGCATATAACACTTTATAAATGTGGATTTAGCCATTAAAAATTATTATAAATAAATCACTATTATTATAAATAACAAAATTAAAAAAAAAATTTCTCTAGTTTAATTAGAGTCTTATGGCCTATGGGTAGTAGACTAGGGAATTATAGGTGGGGTGTAACCGGTTCGATTTAGTCTAATTTTGAATATACTTTATAACCGAACTGATATATCTTAGTTTTGAGATTTGAAGAATCGATACCACACTGGATATATTCCAGTATTTTCAATTTTACTAGTTTCGATCCGATTCAATCTGATTTTTTTGATTTTTATATAATAATTATAATAAACTGATTAGTCATCAACTAAAATAAACTTAAGCTAAGTAAACTTAATTTGGACTATCGTAATAAATGTACACTATAAATTGTGACAATTAACACGTCTAACAAGGTTCATACACGTCTAATAACAAGGTTCATACAGCGTAAAAAACGCTTATTCTAACGATATGGACGTCTGATCGGGTCTTCCGTAACTCATTTCTCTTCATTACTTTTAGTCCTACTTTTTCAGTTCTTTTGACCAACTAAAATCATTTAATTAATCAACCACGTCACTTTGTTTCTAGAAATGGTCACGAATGCTATCGATTACACTAATCAGAGCACTAGCCAAATGCCAGTGTCATCTAAATATTTGTCTTATTTGTTTCAAATTTATATGTATTGGACTAGTCAAAGTAATAAGTCTTTGACTTTGAGCTACAATTAGAAGCACCTACCGGTCATACTTAGCGAGCTCCTATGCATGGACCAAACGAATAAAGTATTCGATAAAATTCCATCCAATTTGAAAATCTGTCCTTAGTTTCCAAGTTCTTCTTCTATATTATATTTTGTAATAATTTCTATATTTTTTATAAATAAAAAATAATAGATTGAAGAAAAAAATAATTAGAAAAAAATAATTTAAATATCAAATTAAATTATTAATTAATATATAGTTAGTGTAATTACAAAATATAAAAAAATTAAAAAATAATATTATATTATTATTTTAATTAATTTAATGGCTAGTCTAATGTGAATTTACCCAACCAAATATTAATGTTATAGTCAAAACTTAAAATTTTAGTCAAAATTTAGACTTGACAATAACTAACTCATTACTAACGCTCTTACTTTTCTAACTAGATGTGAGCATTAGTATTAGTATTGGTGTAATTAACTTTTTAGGCAAATTTTGGATAAGATGTCACTTTTGACCTTTTGTCTATCCCATAATAATTTTATATTTTACATTAAATTAGTCATATCACTAGTTATAATAATAAAATATTATTAATTTTTTTAAAATTTTTTATCTATACATTAATATATATCTTTTATATATTTTTTTTGTCTCGTTTTTTATTTTACTTTTCTTAGTTTCCAAAAATCTACACATCAAAATACATGAAATCTATCAAGAGAAGAGAGAAGGGAGTTTGAGTGTGACGAAAAAATACGATAGAAAAAATAGCATAAATTAATCAGTTGGAGGGATAACAGTAATCATACATATATGGCAATTTAACACAACGTGTAACGCAAATGCAAACCGTTTGTTTCTTTCAATACAGACAATTTTAAGAGATTATTAGCCAAATTTTATATTGCAATGGCTAAGCCAATACCATTGCGCTGAGAGTTACCTTTTATAAATCATATGCATTGGAACTAGCCTTTGAGTAATGTTAGATATTAGGGTGTATAAAAATGTAACACTTCTTATTAGTGTAAAAATGATTGGGTACCCTTCAAATGTGTCCCAAAAGTGTCTCCTAGTGTATGTTTTTTTTTTCTTTTTTTTTTAATATTTATAAAAGTTACTACCAGTGAATTTGTTTGTATGTATATTTTTTAATATTAGAAAATCAAAATACATTGAGACTAGGGTGTGTTTAGTTGTTGACATTAACTCAATTCATCTCAAATCAAATATTGATAAAACTCATTAATTTTTCAACTTTTCATAAAAATTTTAAATTCATCTCAATTTATTTTATATATTTAAACACATATGTCAATCTATTTATATTCAAATACATTTCAATAAAATTTATAAAATATTATTTTTTATAGATTAATTCAAATTATTTAAAATCAACTCAATATCCAAAGATAAAGGTTATAAAAAAAATCGTATATATTTAAAGGGAATTCTAGCAACACCCTAGTACTACTGTATATATAATTTTCAAAGTGAAAAGAAGTCTGTCAAACATATGCGATGGCCATAGCTGCTGACTTAAGGGTTTATTTTAAAAAATGAGATAAGATGAATTGAGATTAAAGTTAAAAAAATAAAATAAAATATTATTAAAATATATTTTTTGATATTATTTTTATTTTAAAATTTAAAAAAATTAAATTATTATTTTATTTTATATAAAAATTTAAAAAAATTATAATAATGAAATGAGATAAGATATTTATTGAAAACAAAACGAGGGCTTAAGGATCCAGCGCATTGACTGATGCTAGTTCACATAGGTCGTGACAAGCGTACAAGTGTCCTAGTGTCCACGCAGGACAGACTATATATTCAAAGTCTTAAGTCTCACTCATTCTCGGTAAAGGACAGGTTTGTATAAAATGATATTTTAATTCATCTCATCTCATCTTATCTTATCTTATCTTATTTTATTTTATTTAATTATTATAATTATTTTAAATTTATACAAAAATATAATAAATAATTTAATTTTTAAAAATTTTAAAATAATAATAATATTTTATTTAATTTTTAACTTTCATTTCAATTCATTTTAAAACATCTACATCCTATATCATCAAAATCTCTGAATTCTAATAAAAATTTTACCTTTTTCATAAATAACTTGAATTTGAATAGTTACCAAAAATTAATAAATAAAAAATAGTTGGACTGGGTACACAGAAGTTTGTCTCTAGCGCCACCAAATATCAAAGTATTTGGTTCTAGCCACCCAAACTCACAACGTAGGGTTTTTTCTTCAACATACTAGTCTCGACTGGAGTTTCTCCAGGAACAAGGTAAAGATGGATAAAATAAATATGTGCACAACTTCTGGATTAAACAACAAAATGAATGAACACAATCTCATAACCATGAAAAAGTGAGAGGAAGCTTTGATACCAATTGAAGAAATATTTAAAATAAAATAATGTCTATCTATTATCATAGCATGCATATACTAAATAGAAGAAAACATACATCATCTATGGTTAAAAGATAAGCTAGTCATCACTTTTGTATATCCCAAATAATCTAGTATTTATGTGTTGATGAGACTTTTACTCTCGTCTGACTCTCATGAAGTCTAATGGGCCAACTCCAAGACTTCCTCAAGTGCTCACTAAATAATCCAATCCATTATAGACTCACATTATAATTATGCTAGTCCACACAACAAGAAGCCTCTAGAAATGATGCCTTACAAATATGGAAACTCCCACTCAAAGTCAAGCTTATGCAACAATCATGAAATCTGCAATATATGTCTACAATCTCATTGATTAAGCAAATCGATCACATTTATGTTAGTTGTATCATTTGTTACATAAAAAAGATATTTATAACCGTGAATTGTGCAACCGCCGTGTAATCATTCTGAAAAAAATGAATAAAATATGAGACTTGTATTAAAAAATTAATTAATTTTTTAATAGTGGACTCCACTTTTTTTTAAAGTGATTATACGGCGTTTACGTACTTCACGATTGTATGTAAAATTACTCTTTGTTACATTGTATAGAAAAAGACGATCCTATTGACCTCTCAAAATTGCATCTTTCTATTTTTCAATGACTTGTACCATCTACATTACGAATACACAATATACTTACTGGTTTGGTGTGTTAGCCAAAACAATGTCTCTACAATTTTGTTCTAAATTTCACCTCCGAATTAAGAGCTTTGATATTTATAAGCCCCACGCACCACACACTACAATTTCTTTTAATTTTTTAATTTTTTAAATTATTTTTTTGGTTATATTCTTTTTAAAACAATTGAATTCTTCTACACATAATCCATATACTACATATTTGATAAGAGAAAAAAAATAAAAAATAACAAAAATGGTAGTGTATGGTGTGTGAGACTTATGAATATAATTTTTTCTGAATTAAAATGCTTTTAAAACTTTTGCTAAAAATTTAGAAATTCTTATAGCATCAGACTAAAAGTAAAGGATAATGATAGTCTTACTACCCTCCTACCACCATTTTACTACTCTATAATGTATTTGATTTTTTTTATTATTATTTTTAAGTTTTTTTTTTAACATCCTTAATTATTAAGAAAAAATTAAAAAAATATACAATTTCACTAATAGTCAATTCCTTAAGCATTAAGTAAAAAGAAATTAAAAAAAAAAAGTAGTAGTAAATGGGTGGTAGGAAGTAGGAAGTCTATCATTACCCAAAAGTAAAACTAGTATATTCAAGGAATAATGACAGCCTTACTACTCTTCTACTACCATTCTACTTCTCTTTTTAATTTTTTTTTTTTAAATTTTTCTCTTATTTAATGGTTAAAAAAGTGACTATGAAATTATATATTTTTAAATTTTTTTTTAATAATTAAAGATATTAAAAAATACTTAAAAGAAAAAAAAAAAATACACCAAAAACAATGAAGTAATGATAAAAAAGTTGTAAATCTATTATTACCCATCTTCAAGACAGGAATCTCTCATACCATTTCTAAACTCCTGTTAGATATAACTCTTTAAACTGCCACCTAATTTACAATCACGGATTTCAAATTATAAAAACTTATAATATACCCATTTTTCTAGTTAATTAAAATGATAAAATTATTTCATATACGAAAATCTTAAAATAAATAAATAAATAAAGGACCACCCAAGCACGAGTTAAAATAAAATAATCAACATTGATAGTATTATTATGATATTAGTTCTAAATTATTTGATATCATCTTACGAGATGATTAAAGGATAATGAAAAACGATATTTAGCAATATTACATTTGGCAATTCATTTTATCAAATTGAATAATTTTTAATTTTTGAGGTATTTGTATTTTCTTATATAAAAATCACTAATTCCCTATTGATGACTTGCAAAAATCACCGAATATGCCCCAATAGAATAGTACGTGGCTACGCGACATTGGCTGCGAAAGACTGAGCTCGATACGTTATTGGATAAAATAATCTGGGGAAATGTGAACTTCCAAAACGGCATACCCAACACTGTACCCAGAAGCAATGGCTGCTCCTTCGTCCCTCCACTGCCTCGGACCGCCCTTATTTATCGAAAATTCGCCCCCAAAGAAACCCACCTCCACCACCACCATTTCCACGATCGTCGCCACCGAGAACAGCAGCGTTAATGAAAACTCAACTCAGCTACACCCATCTCTTGTTGCACTGGAAAAGTGCTCCAACATGTCGCAGCTCAAGGTTATCCATGCCCAAATGCTCAGGACCGGCCTTTTCTTCGACGAATACAAAGCCAGCAAAGTCGTTGCCTTTTGTGCTCTCCAAGACTCCGGAAGCCTCCGTTATGCCCGTTTGGCCTTTACCCAAATCCCCAATCCCACAACCTATACGTGTAATTCCATTATTCGAGGCTACACCAACAAGAACTCGCCCCGCCAGGCACTTCTGTTTTACCAAGAAATGCTAACTAGAGGTCTGGCCCCTGATAGATTCACGTTCCCTTCATTGTTCAAATCGTGTCAGGATTTGCGTGAGGGCGAACAGTTGCATTGTCATTCTACGAAGCTCGGTTTCGCTTCGGATTCTTATATTCAGAACACGTTGATGTATACGTACTCCCAATGCGGGTGCTTGGTTTCAGCTCGCAAGGTGTTTGAAAAAATGGTGGAGAAGAGTGTGGTGTCTTGGGCGACCATGATTAAAGGGTATGCGCTATGCGATCAACCAGATGAAGCTGTTAGGATTTTTGAGAGGATGGAATTTGAGGGTGTGAAACCTAATGAGGTTACTCTGGTTAATCTGTTGAGTGCATGTGCTAGAGCGAGGGATTTGGGAATGACGAGACAGGTGCACGAATACATTGATGAGAATGGTTTTGGGTACCACGAGGTCCTAATCACGGCTCTTATGGATGTTTATTGCAAGTGTGGTTGTCTGTCTCTTGCTCGGGAATTATTTGACAACATGCCCATAAAAAACTTGGTTTCTTGGAACATAGTCATCAATGGACATGTTGAGGATAGTGATTTCGAGGAGGCCTTATCACTCTTTAAAGAGATGCAACTCGAGGGCCTCAAGGGGGATAAAGTGACTATGGTTAGCTTATTGATCGCTTGTACCCATTTGGGTGCTCTTGAGCTTGGGAAATGGTTGCATGCCTATATTGAAAAGGAGGGCATAGAGGTGGATGTTGCCTTAGGAACAGCACTTGTTGACATGTATGCGAAGTGTGGGAGCATAGCCATTGCAATGAGTGTATTCCAAGAACTGCCTGAGAAAGATGTTATGACTTGGACAGCCTTGATTGTAGGTCTTGCAATGTGTGGTCAAGGAGAGAAGGCATTGGTGTATTTCTCTGAGATGCAGATTGCAGGGGTGAAACCAGATGCAATTACCTTTGTAGGGGTCTTGGCAGCCTGTAGTCATACTGGATTTGTGGATGAAGGGATTTCACATTTTAACTCAATGTCTAAGACATTTGGCATTCTGCCTAGCATTGAACACTACGGTTGTATGGTTGACATTTTAGGCCGAGCTGGCCGCATAGCTGAAGCAGAGGAGCTGATACAGAACATGCCAATGGCACCAGATCATTTTGTTTTGGGAGGACTTCTTGGTGCCTGCAGAATCCATGGCAACCTTGAGGCTGCAGAAAGGGCAGCTCAAAAGCTTATCGAGCTTGACCCAAACCATGGCGGAACATCTTTGTTTTTATAAAAAAAATATAGCTCGTCAAGGAAGTGGGAGGAAGCTAAAAAGGTCAGGGAACTCATGGCAGAAAGAAACATAAAGAAGCTGCCAGGTTGCAGTTTGATTGAAGTTGATGGTGTAGTTCATGAATTTGTAAAAGGTGACTCAACACATCCGCAATCTTCACTGATCTATGATTAACCGATTAAAGAAAGAGGGTTATGTTCCTTATAAATCAGAAGCGTTGTTTGATATGGATGAAGAAGAAAAGGAGACTGCACTTAGCCACCATGGTAAGAAGCTGGCAATTGCATTTGGGCTTTTAAGTACCGTCCCTGGGACCCCGATTCGAGTCGTGAAAAACCTTCGCGTGTGCCGTGATTGCCACACTACAACCAAACTCATTTCCAGGGTTTACGAAAGAGAAATACTAGTTCGGGATAGGAATCGGTTTCACCATGTCAAGGGTGGAGTTTGTTCGTGCAGGGATTTCTGGTGACGCAAGACTCATCCAATCAAGAGAGCTTTCACAAATTTTCTGCATTCTGTACCACATTCACATAGAGAAGTTTCTTTTTCGACCCTTGTATCCCATTTATCTTTGTGCATTAGTTATATGTTCATATTCATTTCTGTGCCCAAGCTTGTCTATTTGAAATATAACTGGTCATAGTGACGGAAAATCTAAGGAATTTTGTCCCAGATTATGTTATAGCCTGAATAACCTTAGGATGAGGTCGTGGTAAGCAGCTCATGCTGCCTGCGGAACTTACCCCTCAAACTTCTCCATTTAATACCATCCACGAATTCCCTCAAACTTCCATCCAACTTGTAATCACTCCACAAGCTACTGAGTTTAACAATTACCCTTCAAATTATCAAAAACTTGTAAAAGCACCCTAGAGAAACTATGCAAATGGCAAGCAAGAAAGTAAATTTGGAAACTAGTTTTCCACTCGTCTCAGTTCTCACGCATCACCAATACGCTGAACTGAACTCTTCACAGTTAAAATTAAACAGCAAGATTTCCCAACACGTTGCCGTTACAGACAATTTTCTCAGTGACACAATAAGATTTCATCCTTATTATAGAAGGCAAAGACTCTAACTACCTTATTATGTTGTTGGAGATAACTACATGGTATTCGTTATAACATGAACAGAACATGTTTTTTTACATCTGAGAATAATCTGATGTAATGATGTTTCCCTTACAGAGAGAATAAACAACCAAAGGTTCCACAATCAACAAGCTTACTCAGCTGCTTTGAGTGATACGACTACAAGATGCATGAAAGGTCCTCAGTTCAGTTGGGCAAAACATGACTTTTGTTATCAATAAATAAAAGCTTAATAACACAAGAGAAGGAAGGGTGACCGTAGAAAGAAAGAAGTACATGCAAACATTACGCCGTAAAATCAATAAGAAAGGACCATATAATAGTAAAAGATAACAAAAATCACAATCATTTGTCCCTGTTGAAACATGCTCGGAAAGCTAACAGAAAGTACAATTCTAATGACCATAATAAATTGATCGCATACAGAAAGTTTCTTAAATCATGGAAAAAAGAATATACTTAACATCGAACTTCAAGCATCCACTTATCCTCTTCTTCAATGGACAAAAAAGAAAAAAAGAAAAAAAGAAAAAGAAACATAGAGCATAGAAATCCTCATACAGAAGCAAGTTTACCAGACAGGCCCTTTACTTGATTCTCATCTCTAAAATCATCACCGTCATTCTCACTATCAGTTTGCTTCGATGCTGTTGACTCACGCTGTGCTGGAGCACCGCCAGCTCCAGTAACTGACTGCTGATAAAGAACTCCACCGGCAAGTGTGAAGAGGAGGCATAGCAAACCAAAAGGACTGGCATGCTTATCCCAAATTAGCACATTGATGGCAACCGTAAGAAACTTATTAACAACACCAGTCACCGTAAAAGCTGTAGCAGAGATTGCCTTCCTTGCAGCAAACCCAAAGAAACTGATGGCCAGTCCAAAAACGCAAGACAATGATACGGCAAAGAATGCAATGGGTTCAAACCAATTCCCAGAATTAGATCCCAATGTGGCAAACACGTCGACATACTCTCCCGTAAGAAACCAAAACACTGGAGCAATCATCAATGATAACAAATTGTTATAAAACACAAATCCCCAAGTGTTCAACCCAAGATTTGTCACCATATGTTTGATATAAACCATCTCAGTAGTAATTGTCACCAAATAAGCAAATGCCCATGAGTATGCAGTCAAAGAAAAAGCCGAATCCGTGGCCACATACCCAACAGCTCCACCCAATATGATCAACAAAGACACAAAGGTGAGCTTTGATGGGCACGGCTGTCTCCTAAATGTTGTATCTGCTAAAGCAACCAAAAGGGGTGTCAAGGATCTAAACACTATAAATGTATCGACATTCGCGTGACGAAGAAGATTAGTGTTCGTAAAGATTGCCAGATAGAAAACCATAGCAGCGGGTAAAAACTTCTTGGCAATCTCAAATGTAAATTGATCGTGGTGTAGAAATCCTAGTTTCCCTAAAACCCAAACTCCAAGAGCAGAAATTAGATACTGCAACGCAGTCAAAAGGCCAGGATAGTTGAATTTAGTTATGGCAAACTTGTTTATCACAGCAAGCAAGCTCGAACAAAGCGCATACCCAAGTACGAGACTGCTCGTGGCATAGTACTGCTTCGTGGCATCGAATCGAATAGAAGACATCATTAATTCGACTACAATCTGAACCAAATTAAGTGCTAAATCTAGAAGATCTTCAACAATTTAAAGAGCCGTAAAACAAGATTGCACTCTGAGAGAGCTGACTAAATCAGAATTTAAGGTAAATGAAGTGGTA
This sequence comes from Juglans regia, assembly GCF_001411555.2. NCBI lineage: Eukaryota > Viridiplantae > Streptophyta > Magnoliopsida > Fagales > Juglandaceae > Juglans > Juglans regia. The sequence goes on from NC_049910.1 coordinate 32,802,167, forward strand.
AACCAGTTCATAACAAAATCTGAGAGGTGGGGTAAATGAAATCAAGACGATCTGATACAATGGGAGCAAATTCATATGAGAAAAACCTGACAAATTCAACTGAATTTCACAACCCTTTTAGATTAAGATCAGCAACAACAGAACCAAAGCAGAGATTAAAGAATGAAAATGAAACCCAAAAGAGAGGTGAGGTACACATCACCGACAGAGACGGGATCATCGATCTTGAACAAAATGGAGAGAGATTGAGAATCGTAGACACCTATTGCTCGAGTGAAAGACAGAGAAAAGCTTTGCAAGAGGAAATGGGTGAAGTGCGTGCGAGAGAGAGAGAGAGAGAGAGAGAGAGACGGGGGTGATGAAGAGGGTTTTGTAGTCCCATCCAATGGAGCAGCTGGAAGAAATTCTATGGCGTTGATTTGGTAGTTAATTTGGGACGACGGTCGGCTAATTGGATGTTAAACGACTTCGTTTTCAGAGCATTCACTCGAGCCTGTAAAATATATAAGATTGTAAAATTGGGCTAAAATGTATGGGCTAAACAGTAGAATATTTTAGTAGTAGTTTGAATTTAGAGATGAGTTGAGATGGTTTGTGAATAGTAGAATAAAAATTAAATTATTTATTATATTTTGTGTGAAAATTTAAGAAAGTTGTTTTGAAATTTGAAAAAGTTGAATTGTTTATTATATTTTGTGTGAGAATTTGAGAAAGTTATAATGATGAGATGAGATGAATTGATGTGGGTTAAGATGGATTACGAATACAAACGAGTACATCTCTCCAACAAATAGCACTTGAAATAAGTCAACAAATTACATTCTTTAGCTAAAATTTAACAGAGATATAACCAATCCAATGCCAATCTAAGGTTAAAAGTGTTTCTTATGTAATACATCTTATAACATTTAATATTGTTTAGGTTCATGAGGAGTGCTGATCTAAGTATTAAATTTTATAGAGTCCATACATTTTGTTTATCTCCATTTTTTACAAACAAATGAATAAAAGTTGTAAAGCATTGATAGTATAATACTATAAGGTAAGAATTAAATCTCTCTCAACAAAAAATAGAAAAAAAAATGATTGTCTTTTTTTTTTTTTTAAAAAAAAAAAAGAGTAACATTGATGTCCTCATCTTTTTATATTGGAAGAGAGATAAACACAAATTCCTGTGATAACTTTAAATATTTAAAATAAAATATTGTTTGTCTATTATCATAGTAGGCCTAAATTGAATAGACGAAAACATACCTCCTTCACGATTAGAAAATGAGCTAGCCATCACATTTTTGGATTCCCGAATAATCTGGCATTTGTATGATGATGAGACTTTTACTCTCTTCCCTGTATGATAGAAAATGACTCTCATGGAATCTAATGGGCTAACTCTATTTATATGTGTGTGTGTGTGAGAGAGAGAGAGAGAGAGGTTTAGATAGTGAGTTGAGTTCAGATGAGATGAGATTTGCAAGTTGAATAAAATATTGTTAGGAAGTATAATACAAAATAAGTACCTACAATCACAATATCCAAACAAACAATATGCAAATATAACACACATATCAACACAATGGTAATTGCTAGATTCTCAAATGAAGCCCAATGAGACTATTTCATAGTGTCTCAGTTTAAAACACAAAAAATCTCATAATTACAAAATATAAGCACAATGAAATGTTGCAACCAAGTGCTCACAATAAATATAAAAATACTTCTCCCACTAACTTAATAAAATAGAAGACTCTAACATCCTCAAATGAGTCACATGTTCTTGAAACACTCTTGGAGCCAAACCCTTAGTGGATTAGCCAACATAAGCTTTGTGGGCATGTACACCACAAAAATATGAGATTTCTCAACTTTCTTCTGAATAAAAAAATATTTTATATCAATATGCTTAGAATGCGAAGAGCTTCTAGTGTTTTGAGAGAAAGAAACAACTGCAGATTTATTACAAAATATTTTTATTAGCTTCTTAATGGTATTCACAACAACCAACCTTAAGATAAAATTTCGTAACCATATAGCTTGACATGTAGCTTGATGATGAATTGAAGAGGTAGTAAGTGTATGTTTAATACTTTTCCATGAAATAGCTCTTTCTTCCATCATAAAATATATCCAGAAATAGATCTCCTGTCATATGGGCATCCTGCATAATCAACATCAAAATATCCAACAACATCAACAATGTTGAATCGCCAATATGTTAGCATATAATTGTTAGTGCCCTACAAATACTTCAATACTTTCCTTTCAGTTTTCCAGTGATTCAAACCTGGATTGCTTAGGTATCTACCAAGAACACCCATAACATAAGCAATATCTGGTATTGTACATACTTGAGCTTACATCAAACTACCAATAATTGATGCATACAGAGTTGCTTGCATTTGAATCCTCTCATCATCATTATGGGAAGATTAAGATTTATTAAGTGTATCACATTTCACAATAGGTGCTTTTCCAGACGAGCAGGATTGCATATTTTTTTGATCGGAAATAAACTTTATTTTATTAAATGAAACTGAAGTCACAACTGTGTCTGATAAATATAGGGAAAAATTTAGATTACAAGCCAAACTACTCATCTATTTGGAGCTTCCCCGCACACAAATTTCTTTGCGACAAACATTGTCTTAACTTCTATAAGCTCTCTAATAACAAATCTTCTGAAATTTCAATTATGATTTGTCTGATAATATAACACTCTGTAAAAACAGAGATAACCATCTCTCAATCTCCAAAGGAGGAGATGGTATCCAACTTCTATCCTCCAAAGGAGGAGAGGGATTCTCTTGCTATGGAAATAAGTCCAATAACCTATTTCTTTTTATTTTTAGCTAACACAACCAATAGAATAGAAAATACATAGGAAATACTGAAAAATAGAACTAAAAAAAAACAAAAACTTGAAATACATTGAAACTGAAAAAACACTGAGCAAGGAGGTTGTAGTGCGTGAAGGACACGTGCCATGCTGGGAGTGTGTCGGACCGTTGATCCTGAAGCTACTGAGATTGCTGACCCCAGAAAAGTCGTGCATGGCAGCAGTAGAGCCCTCTGTGTGGTGGCGCGTGGAGGCCACGCATGCACTTTGACCTACGCATGTGGATCACTCGCCGCTCCTTTTGACCTGAAAACCCCATGGTGGGGCGCGTGGTAGTCGCTAGACCTCAAAACGACGTTTTTCCTTGCTTTGACCGGAAAGAACAAAAACAAAGGAACACAAACTAGAGAAGAAACAAACTACAAAGACAAAGGTTCTGGGTTAGGAGGAGGGAGAGAGTAGGAGCCGAAGTCTCGCCCCTAACCCCTCTGGCTGGTTTTGGTTTGGATGGGTTTCTAGAGAGAAGTCAGATGTTCTCTCTCTAAAAGGGTTTTTCGAGTCCTGGACCTCAGGATTGCTATTAAATCTATGCAAAATACGATTAATATAGGTTTCTTAAGATAATCCAAGAACACCATTAGCTCTATCATAGGAAATCTATATACCTAATAGTAGCTCTAAGTAAAAATGAGCTACAAGTGCCATGATAATCCGAAATGAGTCTTTGGTTGGCACCGATGAGAACGTATCATTATAGTCAATGCTCTCTCTTTGGCTAAAGCCTTTAGCAATGATTCTAGCATTGTACTTCTCCACTTGGCCACTAGAATCATGTTTGGTCTTGAAGATCTATTTGCAACCTATTGGTTTGCAACCATTCAATAACTTAACGAAATCTTATACATCATTTTGACACGTGGATATTATCTCATCATGCATAGTCTCTACCCAATGTGAAGACTACGGACTATCAATGGCTTCCTGAAAAAAATCTTGATCAACAGATTTTCCAACACTAAACTCATGCTCTTGCAAATAGATCATATAATCATCAAAGATTGCAGATCCACGTGTCTTATGTGATCTCCTCAAATGAACATCATTAGTTATCCCTTCAACGACATTAGATCCATTGTCAATAATGGGTTTTTGACTAATGGCAAGAGGTTTCTATACCTGCAAAGGTAAAATTATAGATGATGAGATAATAGGCATCAAGACAACAATACACTCTTCTTTCATTAAAGTAAATAGCTCGATTAAACTCAATGATTCTAGTTGCTCGAGCAGGAAAATAGAACTTAGAGCCTCTTGAGCCAATACAATATCCCATAAAATACCCAGTAATGGTTTTAAGATCAAGTTTTTTTAGCTGTGGATTGTAAGGTCTTACTTCTGACTTGCAATCCCAAACATGAAAAATGACGCAAACTAGGTTTTTTTCCTGACCATAATTCATAATGAGTTTTAGGGACTGACTTTTGGGTATTTGGTTCAAAATGTATGCAACAGTTTTCAAAGCTCTCCCTACAAGAACTCAGGTAAGGACGAATGACTACGCATACATCGCGTCATGTCTATCAAAGTATGATTTCTTCTTTCTGCAACCCCATTTTGCTCAGGAGCACTAGACATAGTATATTTTGCCTTAATCCCACATGCTTGAAGGAATTTGGCAAATGGTCTTACATTTTATCTAGTTTCGTAATATATTTCATAATATTCCAACTTTTATCAGATCTTATGGTTTTAATACATTTGTCTTTGTAAAGATCGACAGTAGCCTTAAAAGCTTTAAAGGCTCCCAATGATTCAAACTTTTCATTAATGAACTGAATGTGACCATAATAAGATAATCATCAATAAAGGTGATGAAGTACTTATAATTCCTCAGGATAGTAGGAGTAATGAGACCACATATATCAGTGTGTATCAAATCCAGAATATTATCTCTTCTGCCAATCTTTTACCGTCTCGCTTTAGTAGTTAGCTTTCCTTTAATACAATCAATACAAGTGTCGAAATCAGAAAAATCTAAATTAACAAGGACATTATCTTTGACCAACCTTTCCATTCTATGTTTGGAAATGTGACCCAATCATTTGTGTCATAGCGTAGAAGATGCTTTATTGACTCTACTCTGTTTGGGGCCAATTGCAACATTTACAACATATATATTAGAAGAAGAATGAGTCGAAATGAGTATTAAGTCAATTTTATATAAACCATCACACAAAACACCTGAACCAATCACAATAGAATCATAATGTATCATAACCTTTATGTGTGCAAATACAAAAGTGTAACCACATTGATCCAAAAGAGAAATAGAAATAAGATTCCTCCTAATGGTAGGTACAAAAGCAGTGTCTTTTAGCTCCAAAAATTTTTCAAAGGCCAAAAGAGGTCTGATTGTTCCAATGTATTCAACTTTAACCTTCACGCCGTTTCTCATATTCACCATCAACTCCCCATCACTCGGCTTTCTGATGTTTCATAATTCTTGAAAACAATTTGTAATGTGAATTGTTGCACCAATATCATACCACCAAGTATGAGAGGGAACATCAATCATATTAGACTCAAAACACTAGTGTCATATGCGTACCTTTCTTCTTTAACCAAGCTTTAAGTCTTCTGCAATTTGCCTTTTTGTGTCCAAACATGTCACAAAAGTTACATTTTCCTTTAAAACCTTCCATCCTAGGATTAGAAAAAGTAACTAGACTAGCTTGTCGAGTGGGTTTTCCAGCATTTTTCACCTTATATGACTTACTTTTGTTTTTGCTCTTATTTCATTTTTCATGAAATTTTCAGCACCTTGAGTTATAACATATGCAACCTAAGACCTCTCATTGTTTATCACTTCTCTCTCTTGAGAGATTGTAGTAGTCATCTCACTCAAACTCCATTCATCTTTTTGAACATTATACGTGGTCTTGAAAGCATCAAATTTAGATGACAGAGATTCAAACACTTGCCATACTAGAAAACTATCTGATAGCTCAACTTTAATTTCTCTCAGCTTATTAAAGAAATGAGTAAGCTTTATAATATGCTTACGAACTCCACTAATGTCATCATAAGTCATGGTAGTAGGCAACTTCACGAGGGTTTGCTTTGTCAAATTTTGTGAACTTCTTCCCAACATCATCAAGAAAATATTTGGCATTATCAGTTTGGTAAATTCTCTATCCAATATAGTTGTAGATGGTGTGCCTCGCTATCATAAGACAAGTAATTTTTTAATGCTCCCAACACTCATAGTGAGTTTTCTCCTCAATAGAGCTTTCATTAATTGGCTTAACGGGTATCTCAATTCTTAAGGCCAAATCTATATTCATAATTGCAAAGCTAATAGTGGGGACTCATGCCAATCCTCATACTTAGTCTCCGTTAATGTTTTGATGGCTGATAATTGAATAGACAATCAAAGATTTCCAAAAGTTGAGGACATCACAAAGAAAAATAATTATGCATGTGAAATTGCAATCTAGATTATCCCAATTCTTCAAAATATTAAAATATGTATATCAAATTTATGCTACTGTCTTAGTACATAATGGACACCTAAACACGAATAATTTTGATTCAAAATTCTTATGGTATAACTTTTTTATAAAATTAACTTATATTTATAAATTAAAAAAACAATACACAAGATAAATGTAATAAACTAAACTAGTTAATACATATAGATAATATAATAAATCAATAGATATAGTTGTATGATATATCATTATACAAGTTATCCTATACACATTTTGGGAACATAACATATATATATTCAATATGGTAAACTATAAATAAATTAATAATATATAATTAAGTATATAAAATATAACTAACATGTAATATATATAACACATACATATATAACAAATATTGCGAGTTTCAAAATGAGCTCAAAAGAGTCAAGTTAAGCTTATACGAAATTTGTTCACGAGTCTAAACCGAGTCAAGCCGAGTTTATATGAGTTTGCTCGTTTAATATTTGAACCTATATTAGTGTTTACGATCATCTCATTTATTAAATGAATTGAATTCGAATCGCATATACAAGAGTCGAGCTCGAGTTGTTCACGAGCTTCTCTGTTCATTTGCGGCCTTAAAAACAGTCAATAGAATCCTTTACATCTTTTCAGAATGTGGCAGCTTTTGCATTTCTATAAAGCAATATATAATTTTGGTAGGCTTCTAGCTTTGCAGAATGAATAAAAGGTTAATACAAGTATTTGGAAAAATATATGCACTAGTATTTAAAAATGAAGAAAAACTAAAAGATGCCTTCACGTGAACAATATATATATATATATAAAACCTTCACTTGCAAAAGAAAAAGACTACTTCTGACATGCTCAAAATTAAAAAAGGGGTTCATGCCATGTCTGTTCACTTGCCAATGGCAACCGTGCCAGTGTTTTCCATACCACTCTATATTGGTAACTGATTGGATTTGGTGTTTCTAGTTGCATCCCACTCCCACCACAACCCAACATATGTGTTTCTCTCTATCGCCACTTGATGTCAAAGTATTTGGTTCTAAACCACACCCAACTCACAAAATGGGTTTTTTTCTTCAACATACTAGCATCAACTGGAGTTTCTCCACGAACAAGATAAAAAGGGACACAAACCTTGGCATTTAACCTCCATCTCCCCTCCTATTACCTTTTTATTGTTTAATGCCAACACTATTAATTTAACACGAAGCATTAATATTAGGATTTTCGATTTTCTATGATCCACGATATTAAATTATAATAGTTGGAAAATGTACCTCCCTCAATTTTAGTTTGATAGAGAATCTGGCCTGAATATAGGAGAATGATCACTCTAATAACTTTACCTCCGAGTGTCTCCTGATGGCTAGAGGCACAATTATGTAATAAGTGAGAACCCTTAGTCATCAATATGCTTAAATAGACTTCTGGCAATCATGAAATTTAGATATATTTGTATTCCATTACAACTCATTAATTAAGAGATATATTTGAACTAGTATAAACCCATAGAGACATGGGTATGTGGGATATTGAGTTTTAAAAAAATTCTAACATTCTCTCACTTGGCCCATACGCCCATAAAACTTAATTTTTCATTTATGAGTTTATTACAAGAAATTAACCATACTGTGCATGTTTATTTTTAGAAAATATTCCTAACTCAAACTACATTATATGAGTTCCATAATATCAATGTCAAATCAGCTACCAATGTGAGTCATAGTTGCCCTCTGTTATATAACGAACACAATTTCTTCCATATACTATACCACTTGTAACTTAATTTAACATAATCTTTAATTGAGATAATTAAAACTAAAACTGTAATGCCTTAGGCATTCATGTCCATTATAGTCATTATCTTGTTATCATTCATTCACACCATTCGTTGTACATATAAAGTGGAAATATAGGACAATAGAAACAACCATAATAGATATCTCTCAATATCCAATAAAAAAATACTTAGCATATTAATGATCTTGTTAACTTGTTCAAATCACGAGTTTATGTATAAGACCATTCTTTTCAACATGTTCCTTAAACTACAATATTGATATATTATATGAACATTATTTGTTTCTGTACATTCTCTTTCACTTGTATTTAAAAATTCATTAAATATTCATTATTTGGAGAAAAATACTCTAAGAAATTCTTTTAAAACACTCTTAACAACTTGGCTACAAAGTTGACAATTTCAAGTTCTAAAATAAATTTCCTTAGCCATATACTATACACAGTGGTTTCAAAGCATGTCATAAACTCAGCTTCTATTGCACATAAAGTAGTAAGATATTTGTTTCATATTTTTTCATAAAATAACTCTACTAGATAGCAAAATATATAACCATAATTGTATTTTCTATCATAAGAGCAATCCCACAAAATAGAGTTTGAATATCCAGTTAATTTAAGAGTATCAATTTTTCTAAAGAAAACAATATAACTTTTAATTTCTTAGAAATATTATGACACTTTTTTTCATAGCTTTTTAGTTAGGAATCCTTGAGTTACTCTGACAACAACCAATGATGCCAACTGAAAAACTGATATTTGACTTTATACAAGTTTGTGCAATCATTAAATTCCTTATAACCAATTTATGCAAAATATCTATAACAACCTAATTAATTTTAGGATACTACAAATATTGAGTATGTCATATTTTGTTTTTAAAACATCTATTGACCAACAATTATTTATGCAAACTCTCTCAAAACTCTATGCAATTTTACTGAGACAATCCTAACAATAATGTTTTTGATATTAAAATTCGATCCCAATTACGAAAGATGTCTCATTCATAAATTTCATTTTTAAAATTTTTTAGAGACAACTTTAATTTCATACTATAAACTATGATTTATACTTGCCAAAATGTCATATATATGAATGACCACAAATACAAATGTACTCACACTTACCTTTGAGTATATATATCAACAATAAATATTTTCTTTAAATCCAAAATCAGTATTGGTATTATTAAACTCAGATACTAATTTTAAAAAATATTTTACCTTTTCTAAGTAGCCTTTTTATTCATTTCTGGTAGACTCAAAAGATTCACTCTATAATTATTTTCACATTCATTTGATTTAATTCTAAATTGTAAAAAACTACTAATGTCATAGTTATCCTGAATGAATCGTTTCAGGTTTATTTTCAGGTTTATTAGAAATATATTTTTCTAGACAATGCTCATTTCTGCGTGAAATCTATTATTACAAGTCTAACTCTATATCGTTTAACAATGCTTTTAAAGTCAGGACCTTGTCTCCAAGACCTATTTACATTCAATTTTTTTTAAGCTTTTCAGACAATTTGACGAGATTACAGACTTTACATTTATTCATGCGTTTCAATCGTTCTTTAACGCATTGATCTTTTATAGAATCACTTTTTTCTACAACTTGCGAAAAACAAAAATGAATCTTTATTAATCAAATTCTAAACTTTGGAAATATACCACGTAATCTAACCAAATAGAAAATCAAGAAGATCACATGAGGTTACCTGTTCTGATGTCTTCATAGCCAATTCTTCTGAGGTGGATGGTCATTTGATTGTTATTCTATGTTATCATTGAAATGATCAGAAAAAGGAACTACATGCTTTTTCAAAGATACAAGCATGTACATATTCGACAATCACATTTATAATTTCTATGCCCCCACTGCTTTTGTCAACCTTAAGGAATTTGACAATTTGATATTTCAATTTCCTTAATACCAAGATCATGATTAGAAACAATGCAACCTATATTTTTAAAATCTCCTTGAGTAATCAATACTAATAATATGTCCAATATGTTAATAATTATTATATGACTCAACTTTATTTCATTTTGGTTATAAAATCGGTTATAAAATCTTACTTTAGCTTTCCTATCCATATAGTTATATGCCTTAAATAAGTCCACAACTCAAAAAATAAGTCATTAAGACTACTTTACTAAAAACACAATATAAGTTATACACCATTGTTTTTAAGACTTTTCCTACATTTTCTTTCAAGAAGTTAAGAAAACAAGTCAGAGTTATGACTTGATTCATAATACTTTTCATGGCACTCACTATTTTAATCAAATTCGATAATTTTTGTCTTTCTACGTAGTTGTATTTCCTCTTCCTGAGGAGTACCTTAATAATTGCAAAAGACTTGAGACTTCTCATATAGCATATAAGTATTTATATACCATGAAAATCATCTCTGAAAGTAATGAAATATTTTTATCTATCAAACATTAAGGGAAAATGTCTATATGTGTCTATATGTATTTTCTCAAGAAACTCCCTATTCCATGTGACATTTTTTCTTAAAATGCTTTATTTGCTTTCGTTTTGTACAAATTAACGCACATCTTGAGATTAGAACATCTAAATGCGAAAAATCTTTTATTTACTAATCTTTACAGCTTTTCTTTGGAGATATTCTCCAAAATTTTATATCACAAATAAAGTTTTTGTTTAATTAAGCTTTAAACTTCTATGTCACAAATTGTAAATTTTTTTCATAAATTATGTTTTATATGACTCCAATACATGCTTATAAGTGTAGAATATTTTTAATAAAAACATTATGAAGGCATGATGAATAAAAATTTTGTTGGAAGGAAAAATGGAACAAACATAGATGATATTTTGAAGCAAATCAAAACAAAAACATTTGTGCTTGATTTTAACCACAAAAATTAAGTATCAACATTTATAAAATTTGATTTGAAACTTATATAGACAAAAAAAAGATGAACATTTTCACTTGAGTTTAATCGCAAAAAGATAAGTATAAACATTTATAAGATCTAATTAGAAACTTATAAAGAAAAATGCTTACCCTTCCCTGTTTCAAAACTCACGTGTCATTGTTTATTTCATATGTCATTGTTTATTTCAAAATTCAATTGACACAATTCTTACGTTTTCATGATTATCATTGAATTTCTTTCCCAAAAGATACAATTGTTTTCTAGTACAAATTAACAAAATAAATATGTATCAATTTAACAATTATGCTATAAATTCTTTTATATTTCATTATTTTGATAGAATAATAATACATCTGGAATAAACCATTTTGTAAAAAATAAGAAGATTTTATCATTTCGATTCCTAAAGTTCAAAATTTGACATGTAGTAATTAGTTCCATCTTCTTAAATATTTTGTCTTTTTAACCCTTACTAAAATTCTCAATAATAATTGATTCTAGACTTAAAATAGATAAACTAGGGCCTAAAACTAAAATCATTCCCAAATAAGGTCTTAGTGTAAATTTGAGATGCTCATATTTATCTAAACTATAGTCATTATATACAGGAAAGCTTGTGCTGATATTCATATACTTAGTGTAAGAAAAATATTTTGATCACATTAATACTTTGAATTGACACTCATAAACAATAACAAGATTTAAATTATTATGAATGACTTAATAGTGTTATCGAGATCCCTTATTTGGGAGTGAACCCCAATACACAAAATGTTTCCTCCTGTTTTAAATTCAGAATTTAAACTATTATTTAAACCATTATAGATAAATTAATATTGTCATCGAGATTCCTTCTTTGGGAGTGAACCCTTACACATAAAATTTTTCCTCCAATTTTAAATGATGTGGATGAACTAACTGTATCACTAGAATTCTTTTTTGAAAATAAACTCAGACATACAAAAATATAAAATTTTCACACCAATTTTAAATTCTGTAAATGATCTATCTGTATGACCAAAATTCTCATTTGGGAGTAAACTCAAGTATACATTCCATGCAATCTTAAATTATGTAGATAAACTAGATGTATCAACATAATTCTTTTGTAGGAGTAAACCTTGACATACAAATTATTCATTCCACATCACTAATTATATGACAGATCCAATGATTTTCCATTATTACATATGATATAATGGAGTTAATTAGTTGTTATCCAAATCAAGTAAGGTTTTGTACCTTTGGGAACTAACCATTCTTTAATTTTATAATAAAGTAATCACTCAATTTTAAATTAACAATTATATATATATATGACCAATCATACAATAAAATTCATAAAAAAATAATAACTAAGAATTTTATAACTAATAGTCATGCAAAATTCAATTCCAAATAACTCATACATTTATATGGTAATTTACCATACAATAAAATTCATAAAAAACAATAATTAATAATTTTATAACCAATAGCTATAATTCAAGTCCAAATACTTTTCACATTTATTAAATAATAAAGGACATGCATTGAGAAGTGAGAAAGAAAGAATTATATATATATTTTTTATCTTTCTTTCTTTTTTTCTATTTTTTTTTTGGTTCAGGCTGGGCCACAATTTTGGCCCACTACGTTGGCATACAACAAGTACAACATATTTTTTTAACCACGTTGCCAAGCTGGTTCTAGCTTACGGGCCCACTATTCTAGCCCAAGTAGCATTAATTCCCTTTGATGTTCTTGGACTGGGCCCAACCTACGGTCCACTATAATTGACCCAAATTGTAATGGGTTTGAAAATCGTACCCACTCAACAGCCCATGACCCTATTGTTTTTCATCCTCACCCTCACGTAGCCATTGCACCAAATAAGAGTTTGTAACTCTAATTTGGCGCAACTATGGATGTCTTCTCCAGCGAGGAGATGTTGGCAAGACATTCCCAATCTCATCTCGCCTGCAACATCCACCTCTCTTCTCCTTTCTCCCTCATTTTTTTTCTTTCATACTTTGCCGTTGTACTGGACTTTTCAGTCCTTTGTGACGCTGCCACAGAGACTTCGGCGAGGAGGTTTTTGGCCTCCCAGTGCCAGGCAATCATCACATTTTTTAATAAGCTAAACAAAAGAAATAGAGGCACGACCACCATCTGACAGGACTACATTATCCATAAGCGATGCCTCCCATCCCAGGTTACTAGAGAGGATGTGTCGACCATCCTCACGCCGCCGCTGCCAACCCACAGGAGCTCTTCCCTCACTGTTTTCACTTGAATCAAAACTCCATAAAAGATTATCTAAACTCTTCCATACCGAGAATACACATATGAATGAATAATAAATACGTAAATTTATAAATACATGAAGTTTATATCCAAAATATATGTTGTACATGAATATGTAAAACTGAATCGAAATTTATAAATTTACTTCAGTATTATATGTTATCGAAACCATAGAATATCTATAACCTGTAGCTCACAATTGTTAACTATTTTAACATGAAACATTAATATTAGCATTTTCGATTTTCTATGATCCACGATATTAAATAAGAATAGTTAAAAAACGTGCCTCCATCCATTTTAGTTTGATAGAGAATCTGAATTGAATACGGAAGAAGGACCACCCTAATAACTTTACCTTTTAGTGTCTCCCAATTGCTAGAGACACAATTATATTGTAGGTGAGAACCCTTAGTCCTCTCAGGGCTTAAATAAACTTTTGAGCATCATGAAATCTAGAGATTTTTGTATCCCACTATAACTCATTAATTAAGAGATATATTTGAACTAATATAAACCCATAGAGACATGAGTGTGTGGGACGTTGAGTTTTAATAAAACTCTAACAAAGAATCCTTTTCGAAATTTAGTCACTTAAAAAAAATTTTGTACACAATCTTTGGGTTCAACAACAAAATGAAAATAGTTAATTTGAAAATTCTTTCCTTACAAACTTCATAAAGATAAAATTTTATTTCTCCTAAAACTTTTATTTCTCTCGCTCTAAAAATTTTATTTATTTATTTCTCTCGCTCTAATAGTACAAATCTAGAACATCTATCTTAAAGGAGTGAAGAATCATTTTAGCGACATGTTTTGCTTTGGTCAGAAGTTATAACTTGAGAAAGAAAAAGTCACGAATGTATATGATTTTTTTGTGATACATTGTTGCCACCAAGGATGGGTTGGATCGACGTCTTCTAATCCCCTGGTTAAATAAGCTAGTCAATTTTTTTCTTTTTAAAAAGAAATTCTTAGTTTTCATAAAAATAAATTTATAAATTAAGTCATTTTTATTATAAAATAGACAGATTCAGATATAACAATATTATTATGCTTAACAAAAGAGTAGTATATCCTCTAGCCCGCTAAAATTTTCCATCAACCCTCAACATTTTGGAGCCAGGTTGACATTGAGCTTAAAGTGTCCCAGTTTCAGCCCAAGGTCAGCCCTAATGCTGGCTCACCCAACAATAATGTTCAATTACTTCGGTTTGTTTCCTTGCCGCCTTGATCTTACTCTCACTACAACAAATTAGCTTTTTTTGTGCGAGTGTTTTTGTCGCAATTTGTCAATATTTTTGCCAGAAATGAATTTTTCCCACAACTTCAAGTCATAGCTGCCTCTACAGAAATAAGTGGCAATGTATAGTGCTTAAATCCGCAAACAAAATGGATGTTGAAAATACTTTTATTTATGGAAATTTTTCTCATCGCTTAATTGGCATTAGAAAAAGTAAAAGATTTTTCTAACGATTTCTTTGTCGCTGGAAAAAGTAAACCATAATATTGAGAGGTTTGGTAAGATATGTCTATTTGCAGCGATTTTAATAGTTGCAAATACTCAACTGCCACCAAAACTTATTTCTGGTCGCAAATACTTATCTGTGGTGATTAAAATCGCTGTAAATGGACATTTATGAAATAAGAAAAGACATATTAGTAAAATAGTCTCACAACTTTATACCCTTACCTAAAACACATCAAGAATGTGAAGAATATATTACAAATACACTAAGCTCATAGATAAATAAACAATGAAAAATAGTACAATAACTGAAATAGACCCTGTAAATCTCAGCCGACCTCTCCATAGTATACTTTTTAATAAGCAGCTAGTGATTCATAATGAGAAGATATTGGAATACAAACAACAATTTCTAGGTAGTTTGAAAAGAAAGGGAAAAAAATAAATAAGCACAAGTACTAAACTATGAAAAAATATGTACTGAATGAGTAAAAGAGCAAAAGGAGAAACATCTAAGTAACAAACCAAATTCACTTGAGTAGAGTTGAAAGCAAAAGAATCCCAAAAATCATTAAGTATAACATAAGTAGTATGGGTTAGCCTGAAAAGTTAGCCTAACACACACAGAGTTCACCTAATAGTTTTCTGCTACCAGACATCTAAACCACGTCCAATAAAGTTAAGATATTAGCTTTAGAATCAGTAATCCTTAAGCCTTATTGAAGGAAAAACAATAAATAAATCAAAATAAAAAAGTCACATTTCAATGCCATAGTCTATCTAATACCTTAGCATTCTCTCCAAATTCTTTCTTGAAGAATTTGATTGAACCAAGGCTGCAAACATCATCGGTCATTAGAATGTCGATGTTAACCCAAACATTGGCTGCTAGGGACTGAACATTGAGAGAAGCACAAGAAGCCACTAATATGATCCAAAGTAGTTGAGTAGAAAAATAATAATGATAAACAAATAATAATGAAAGAATAGAAAAACCAACCCACTATAAAAAAAGAAAAAAAAAGAAAAAGAAAACACGCGCGCACATACACATACAGAGAGAGGGAGCTCCCTAGCAAAGAGTAGATGCTCCGAAGAGCACAAATGTTAAAAAGTACCAAGTTCTACTGAACTTCAATGGAAAATAACTGCATTAGAAGATGACATACCCACCTCGTAATTGAGTTGTGCTCCTAACTGAAGATATGTTTCAAAGAATGTAAAAGGTTTTAACTTATATTAGTGTGATTAAAATTTCTGTTAAAGGACAATTTCTTTAACAAGTTGAGTAACACTTGTCAAGTTTCAATCTTGAGCTATAATTAATTTTATACCAATTTGAAGAGTCTCTCTCAATACAAGAAATTGATAAGAAGCCATTCCATATTAGGAAAATAAACATATTCCATTCCCTTCTTGTCAAATAACTCGGTTAATCTATCATGAGTTCTTGTAGTGGAAAAAAAATTAGCCTTTACCAAATCTAAAAGTACTAGCTAACTGTACTCAAACTAAAACCAATATACAGATCATGAGTAGAAAGGCTTAAATGTGCTGCGTGTAGAAGATAAAGTCATATATGAACAATGTCATGAGCCAGAAAAGTAAAACTAGAAAAGCTTACAAGTGCATTTTACCACATTGACTAAGTATACATACGTGGGAATCTCTAGGCCTACAAATTCGAGACAACGAAAAACTGGAAAGAATTACTCTGAACACAAATTAGAGCAACTCCATATATACCTTGATTACTCGCTTGCCCACCTTGATCCCTCTCATTTTCCCACTTTGATTGCTAGCTACCGACCATGTGGATGTAGCATTATTAAATATTACGAGACAAGATTTAACTCCATGATGGTAGATAACAGCTACAACATTACAGATCCCATATGCCAAGAAAAAATAAAATCACAAAATCAAGATAGGGAGAAAAAAAAAAGGGATTAGAAGCTGCCAGCTTAACAAAGATCTAACTACCATTAACAATTCAATATAAAGTCATAACCAAAAGAATCCAATCACAAAGATCTGATCAGAGCCATGTACGCATTTAAATGAAATGAAGAGATCATGCATGCATGCATCTAGTTCCTGATCCAACACTGCAAATCCATAATCACAAGCCAACTCAAGCAAATCAATCGAATCTTAACCCAAGTCTTCTGCACAGACCCATGATCTCTAATTAGGAACTAGAAATTGCTCTACGTGGAGAAAATCTTGATCAAGTACGTACGTTCAACCTGTTGAGACTACCAGAAAAGAATTCTCCACTACCTCTTGACACGGATTCTCCACAACAGAATGCGTACTGCACAGACATCTGCAGAGTTGGCTAAACGTGAATATTCTTCTGTTAGTTAGTTACGATTGTAATGAGCTGTAAATCGTATTTCCTTATTTTATACTTCATTTCTTTTGTATATATATATTAGTTGACAGTATACGAAAATATATGAGAATGGATTCCAACTTTGGACATTTTCTTCCTTTGTTTTCTTCTGCTGCGTAATCTTCTTCATGGTATCAAAGAGCCATGAGCACTAATTCATCCTCATCTTCCAATACTTCACCAGAGCAAAACATGAAAAACCGAAACCCCCCAAACCCTGAATCCAACCCCCATCATCCTGCAAGTCCTTATTTCATCCAACCTGGTGAAGGAGCTTCTTCTCTATTAGTTCCAGAGCTGTTGACGACAGAAAACTATGTCACCTGGGCACGGACCATGCGTCGAGCTCTCAATATAAAAAACAAACTTGGTTTCATCGACGGTAAAATTACTAAACCCACTAATACATTTGACTCTCTTTTTACTCCATAGGAAAGATGTAATGATATGATAATTGCTTGGATTCAACATTCTGTAAGTATCGAGCACAAACCAACCATTGCACATGCTGACAATGCTGCCACTGTATGGCATGATCTTTGTGAACGTTTTTCTATTCAAAATGCACCACACATTTTTCAGCTTCGGAAAGCAGTTTCTGCTTTGATCCAAGATGATGATTCTGTGAGTATTTATTACAATAAACTCAAAGGATATCGGGATGAACTAGAAATATATGAACCAATGCCTCTATGTACATGTGGTTCTGTTAAGATCCTGGTAGATTACCACTACCGGAGTAAGGTTATGCAATTCTTAATGGGGATTCATGATTCATATGATAATATTTGAGCTCAAATCCTTCTTTATGATCCTCTTCCACCACTCAATCGCGTTCTTTCCTTAGTACAACAGGAAGAGAGGCGTCGGCAACTGCATTCCCTCCCACTTTCCACACTCGTTGCAATGATTACTAAAGGACCAGATCAGAGATTCCATCCAAACACATGGAGAGACAAACCTTTTTGTTCACATTGCAATATTTCTGGCCACTCCTTGGAACGATGCTTCAAGGCCAATCCTGGTCTCCCGGTTTGCTTACATTGTCACATTCCTGGACACAACAAAGAGAAGTGCTACAAACTTCATGGATTCCCTCCTGGACACAAAAATTCCTACAAAAACAGACAAGTTGCCAATCATGTTTCTTTTGAACAGGAACAAGTCATCAATACTCCAGTCATTACTCAAGAACAATATAGTTGTTTAATTGCCTTGCTCCAAACACAGCCACCTGAAGCACACGTCCCTACTGCAAATCAAGTTCAAATGACCTCTACTTCTCTAGATGTCCCTCCCATGTCTGGTATAAACATATGTTTTTCTGCACATTCACACATTGCTGCACAACATGTTGCTGCACCATGGATTATTGACACTGGAGCTACAAATCATATGATTTGTAGCCCACGGTTCTTTACTCACATCACTACTACAGTTTCAAATGCAGTTAGATTACTGCCTCAGCCACTCATGTTGGAGATGTTCGACTATCAGAAACTCTAACTCTAAAAAATGTGTTTTGTCTTCCCACGTTTTCCTTTAACCTTATCTCTGCCGAGTCTTTGGCTCAAACCTCCAATTGTTGTCTAATTTTTTTTTCTAACTCATGTTATATTCAGGACCTTTCCTCTTGGACGACGATTGGGCAGGGTAAAGTGAAGGACGGCCTCTACCATTTTCAACATCAGAAAAGTTCACCCAATGCTTTAACTTCTCACCTTCAAACCTTGCTTCATTTTACTTTTGCTAATACTGCTGCTACTACAAATTTTGATGATTTTACTTTATGGCATTATCGGCTAGGACATAACTCCTTGACTGAGCATGTTTTGAAAGAAGTTTATGACATTTGTGATAGACCTAAAGCTCATAACATATTTCTTTGTGATATTTGCCCACTTGCAAAACAACATAAATTGCCCTTTCCAAACACTGAGAGCAAAGCCACAAGGCCTTTTGACCTGATTTCAGTAGACATCTGGGGTCCCAATAATACTCAAGCTCACGATGGATTTAAATATTTTCTCACTATCGTAGATCAATTTACAAGATCTACATGGATTTACATGTTAAAGGCCAAATCAGAGGCACGTATTGCTCTCCAAAACTTTTGCTCTCTTATTGAAAATCAATTTGAAACTAAAATAAAAATTGTTCGAACCGATAATGGGGGTGAATTTCAAATGCCAATATTTTATCAAACAAAAGGGATCCATCATCAACTTACTTGTGTTGCCACCCCTCAACAGAATGCTTTAGCCGAACGTAAACATCAACATATTTTAAATGTGGCAAGGGCCTTAAAGTTTCAATCTGGTTTGCCCATAAAGTATTGGAATGAATTTGTCATAACAGCAGTATATTTGATCAATCGCACACCCACTCCCAACCTTGATTATAAATCTCCAATTGAGATCTTATATCAAGTCAAACCTACATACTCTCATCTTCGAATATTTGGCAGTTTGTGCTTTGCTTCTACACTTAGTTATGCTAGAACTAAGTTTGAACCTAGGGCTCGAAAATGTGTGTTCTTAGGCTACCCATACAGTGTAAAACGATACAAGCTGCTCGACTTGTCCACCAACCAGATTTTCATTTCACGAGGTGTGGTATTTCATGAAGCCATCTTTCCCTTAAAATAACCACATCATACCAATACAGATTTTGTATTTTCTCAAAGACAACCTGAAAACCATACTGAGAATATTGAAATAAACACATCTCTTGAAAATTCTGCTCCCTCAACCGAAACCTTCACTCCCCTTCTCAATCTTGAAGAGCAAAATCATGTTCCTATCCCTTCTTCATCTTCTGATTTTACTCCTCATCAGAACATTCTCTGCAGGTCAAATAGAACTCGAAGAGCACCTGCCTACCTACAGGATTTCGATTGCCAACAGGTTGCTACACTCGACCCTTCTCAGTCAAAATCCGAGACTCAAGGTTCATGCCTCTTCAATGCTGAAGGTTCAAAAGTATCTTTTCCTTTATCTGCTTCACTCTCTTATAAATCTCTTTCACATGCTTTCAAGGCCTTCACTACTTCTATCTCTTTACACACTGAACCAACTTCCTACGCCCAAGCCATTCAAGAACCTGTTTGGTGTAAGGCAATGAAACAAGAACTAGATGCACTTGAAAATAATGGAACTTGGACTATCGTTGACCTGCCTTCTGACAAAAAAACAATTGATTGCAAATGGGTCTACAAGTACAAATTTAAGGCGGATGGGACCATCGAGCGAGCTAAGGCTCGCTTGGTTGCAAAATGATTTACGCAACGAGAGGGGATTGATTTTCATGACACCTTCTCACCTGTTGCTAAGTTAGTATCTATACGTTGTCTCATTGCAGTAGCAGCAATTAAAGGATGGGATCTTCAACAGTTGGACGTGAACAACGCTTTCCTTTATGGAGACCTTGATGAAGAAATATACATGTGCTTACCTCCTGGTCATCCATCCTCAAGCTTGAACAAAGTGTGCCGATTACAAAAAAGCATCTATGGTCTAAAACAAGCTTCGAGGCAGTGGAATGCCAAGCTTTCATCTTCCTTAATTGAATTTGGATTTGTTCAATCGAAGGCAGATTACACTATGTACACCAAGGCTACAACCACATCATTCATAGCACTTCTTGTCTACGTAGACGATATAATCCTAATGAGTTCCGATCCTCAATCCACTTCCGATGTCAAAGGATTCTTGGAAACAAAATTTAAGATCAAAGATCTTGGAAGTCTTAAATATTTTCTTGGTATTGAGGTGGGGCGCACAAAAGGAGGTATCCAACTTTGCCAAAGAAAGTATGCTTTAGACATACTTTCTGAAACTAGATTGTTAGCAGCAAAGCCATCTAATTTGCCTATGGAGCCAAATGTCAAACTTAGTAAAGATGAAGGGGAATTGTTCAAAGACCCAGCACTATATCGACGATTGATTGGCAAGCTACTCTATCTCACCAACACACGGCCAGATTTAAGCCAAAGTGTGCACCTATTAAGCCAGTTCATGGAGACTCCCCGTGATCCTCATTTTAATGCACTTCTCAAAATTATCAGATATGTAAAAGGAACTCCAGGGCAAGGACTTTTCTTTCCTGCGAATTCGAAGATGGAACTTGCAGCATACTCGGATGCAAGCTGGGCCAATTGTCCTGATACGAGGCGTTCTACAACTGGATTTTGTGTCTTCATCGGCAGATCACTTGTGTCATGGAAATAAAAAAAACAGACTACTGTATCCAGATCATCTGCGGAATCCGAGTATAGAGCTATGGCTTCAGTGGTTTGTGAACTCACATGGAAGATATTTTCTTGCTGATATGAAAATATTAATCTTAAATCCTGCAACTTTATATTGTGATAACTTGGCGGCAATTCACATTGCTGCAAATCCAGTTTTTCACGAGCGAACAAAGCATATTGAATTAGATTGTCATCTAATTCGTGATAAGATCACAGAAGGACAAGTAGTCACAGCTCATGTTTTTTCTCATTCTCAGTTGGCTGACTTGTTCACTAAGCCTCTTGTAACGCCCCAATGGAAGACCCAAACCATATGGCCCATACTCTAAAAGGACTAGTCAATGATATAATTGGAGTCCCATTGGAACCTTATAAAGAGCAAGAACTTCTCATTCCCAAGCAATGTGGGATCTCATACACCACCTACACTTATCCATATCATATGGGGTACCACAATCTACCATCCTTAAATTCTCGAACGTCCTCGTCGGGTCTGTCCATTGTAGGTGGCATGGCTCAAGTCCCAAATTTCTGGTTGGGATAATTTCTGATACCATTTGTAACGCCCCAATGGAAGGCCCAAACCACATGGCCCATACTCCAAAAGGACTAGTCAATGATACAATTGGAGCCCCATTGGAACCTTATAAAGAGCAAGAACTTCTCCTTCCCAAGTAATGTGAGATCTCATATACTACCTACATTTATCCATATCATATGGGGTATCACACGCCTACACTCACCTGCCTTCACACATCATTTATCCAAGATGGGAGTAATTAACATATACTCTCCATCTTGCGGGGGGATGTTGAGACTACTAGAAAAGAATTCTCCACTACCTCTTGACACGGATTCTCCACAACAGAATGCGTACTGCACAGACATCTGCAAAGTTGGCTAAACGTGAATATTCTTCTGTTAGTTAGTTATGATTGTAATGAGCTGTAAATCATATTTTCTTATTTTATACTTCATTTCTTTTGTGTATATATATATTAGTTGACAGTATACGCAAATATATGAGAATGAATTCCAACTTTGGACATTTTCTTCCTCTGTTTTCTTCTCACTACAACATATACTACTTTTTGCCAAGAGGAACTATGGTAAAAAAAAATATATACTTGGTGACAAAAAATTTTTTCTCACCAAATTGATCCGTCACAGCTTGGTGGCATATAACTGGTGAAGTAAGTCTCTTTTTTCACCAAAAGTTTAATTCTTGACAAAAAAATATTTTTCTCCACAACATTAATGGCGGAGAAAACATATAAAATTTCGTGACAAATAGTACTAGATGGGGGAAATATATATTTTTCACAAAGTATTTTGTCAAAAATACTTATTTATGAAGAAATTTTATCGTGGGAAATAATTACTTCCGGCAAAAAAAAGTATTTGCCACAAGTTTCATTCGCGGCAAATGCTAAGAGATTTCAGAAAAAAAAAAAAAAACAATTGTCAAATAAAAAAAGACTGAGCAAAAAATAATCATAACAAATAGTCTGATAGAGGCTATAATTATTATATCCGAACCAATGACAGATTATAACTAACCCAAACAACTACATTTAATTAAAATTTGTTTATAATTAAACTATATTTAATTTAATTAATCAATGAAAAAATGCATAAGTTTTCTAACCTAAGCCCCAAATCAAAGTTATGATGATGCAACTACACAGTTTAAATGTGACAATATTGAACACAAAAAAATCTAAAAGCATACTAGGAGTAATTGTTTCTTGACTATATGGCACACCTGAGAACATATTAGATGGACATTGGGGGAATTGGTTGGTAATGAAAATCTCACACTTGGATTCAGTTATATAACTAGTTTGCAGGTTAAAATGATGGTAAAAATGCTAATGAATTCCTTTCTATAATTGATTCAAAGGTGCTAACAATAGGCTTGAAAATATAAATATTCTATGAAACAAAAGATCACACTTAGAATTATATTTTATATGGAGCTGGGCAAGTTTGATTTCATGCGTTTTCAATATACCCCATTAGCTAGCTTTACAGAACCAAGTTTTTTATTTTTAAGGTAATCAAGAAGTTTTACTTATAAGAGAAGGCCAAGTCCAAGTACACATGAATTATACATGAGAACAGAACCAAGTATTTTATAAGAAAATGAAAGATCAAAAGCAGAGAATCAGGTATAAAGCCTGTTTACCTTGCCCCCTAACTCGTATAATGAAAGATGACAATAAATTTAACCGTGCCCTCTAACTCTTATACTGAAAGATGATATTATTACTGCCACCGCCAGTGTAAAGCAAATAATAGCACTTGGAAATACAATAATGTAAGATGTTTAAAAGTAACGAAAAGTGACCAAGCAACCCAAATGATGAATTGAATAAGTTCATCCTGAGATATTTTTCACCCTAGTTACCTTCAATGGGACACCATTAACCTCCATGTCAACATACAACATAACCTGAAATACAGAGCCATAGGGTAAAAGTGAAGGTATTTATGCAAAATTATATCAAATAAATGGAGATTTATGATAATAAAATTGTAAATGATGATTTTTATTACCCTGTTATAAACTTCTGCAAACTTTTTGTTACCAAGTCTAGGAGACCCAAAGTTATACATAGTCAAAGCAATTGCCCCACACCTCCTTATACACACAAAAAAAAAAAAAAAGGAAAAGGAAAATAGATAGTTAAGTTTCATTGCAATTACTCTCAAAACTCACTACATTAAAAATTACTACAAATGCATAAGTACTAATTTTACTAGGATCAAGTAATCTCTATCAACATAGCTTGATCATTCAACTTAATTATCAATATCTTGTAATGCTACATATCAAGCCAAACCCTAAATATATGAGCTAGGAGCTACATGTTCAAACCACTAAAACAAAGTTTGGAAAATCTGTACACACACATGGTTTGAAACATAATATTCTTCTAATTATTCTAAGAAATCATAGCTTACTTTAGTTCAATAGCTACTAGAAAAACTACCAAATATGATGAAACTATCACAACGAATCAGTTGAGAGGAAGCATTTTATGCATTGTCACTAGAAAAACTATCACATATGATGAAATAATAAAACTGACCTGGTGAATGGCAGCTTCAATTTTCTTTTGTGCTTCAACATCAAAAGCATCTGCATAAAGAAGGGCCTATATCACAAGATAAAACAAACATATATATCAGTTCCTTACCTATAAAAAAGTACTAAAAATAAAAACTTAAAGGATTTCTAGAAGCTTCTCCATCTACTAATCGCCAACAACTTAAATTGCTCTTGTTAGAACTTACAAATATATTTTTTTTCTAATCTAGCTTACAATTTCAAGAGCTTGATCACACTGCATTGAGAGAATAAAATTTATGCCACTATGAGAGCTTAACTAAAGCAAAACAGAAACAGATCCTTCACGAATAATATTATAGTGAAAGACTCGCAATAATATTAGTCTAAAATAAACATATCGAAAATAATGTTATATTTTGATTAACATATCAAAATAAACACATTGTGCTAAGGGCTAAGACAATACGAAGCAGTGGCAAAAAATGTGGAATTGAACACAATGGTAGAAAAAATGCTCACCCTAATGTTAAATCTCTTCTTTATCTGCGTACAGAAAAAGTCCAAATATGCTCCATGTTCATCAAAAAATCTGTACTAGGGACAACTGCAACATCAAATACACTGTCACCCACAAGAGTAATAAAACTATGAATAAGTAAACAACAAAGAAAGAGAGAAAATAGAGAAGAGAAAGAGGGAAAACAGAGAAATCCGAGAGAGAGAGAGAGAGGTGAGGCCAGATTCGGGAAAAAGGAAAGAGATCCGCGTGGGGGCTGGAGGAGAAGGAGGGGGTGGCCGTCGAGGTGAGGTGACGGTGACGTGGGCGGCAGCGAAGGCGGCACTGGGCAACGGCAACCATGGGAAACTTGAGAGAAAAGAAGCTACGGGAAGAAGAGGGAGGGGGAGATCGGCGTCCGCTGGAGGGTAGGAGGAGGAGGTGGCCGGTGAGGTGGGGTTGTTGGCGACGGGTTGTGCGCGTCAGACGCTTCAGCGAGAAGTGGGATTAGGGAGAGAGAGAGAGAGAAAGAGAGAGAGAGAGAGAGAGAGAGAGAGAGAGAGGGGCGCGGGGAGGGGAGGGGGGAGATGGCTAAAGGGAAAGGAATTCCTGAGTTTAAATTGTATTATCTTTTGCGGCGATCTTAACTCGCCGCAAAAACTAGAAACTATTGCCGCAAAAGATCCCTAGAATAAAAAAATATTTTAAATAAGTTTATTTATGATGATAAGTAGTAGTTGTAAAAAGCCAATAACCTCGTCGCAAAAATTAATATTCCACTAGAGAACAATATTTGTGGTATGATTATTTGCGGCAAGAAAACATCGCCGCAAAAAGTTAGTTATTTTGTTGTAAAAAACTATTTACCCATGAAAGGAACACATTTTTTATAAGTTTATTTGCGGCGACTTTTTATCATAAAAAAAAAGCATTTATTTCGTCACAAAAATAGTTTTTCCCACAACGTTTTACTGGCCGATGTGATTCCGTGATAAAAGGCTTTTGTTTTTTTTTTCACGAGCACTTTTCGTGTCATCAAGACACTATTTACCACGATCGTATATCATGGAAAAAGAATTGGTGAGAAAAGCCCGCATTTGTTGCTGCATAATCTTCTTCACAACCCCTGATTAATTTGTTTATACACAACGTACATACTGTTGATCAGATCAGCTAGCATTAATAATTGCAAAAAAAAAAAAAAAAAGGCTAGCTTTTGAAAAGCTATTATTAATTAATTTGGCTCTTGATTTGGTCATGTATATCCTAATTTAGCCAGATAATTAATATTTCACCTACCGGTCAGCTTTTGACAAAAATCGTAGAATTCAATGAGAGAAATTGCAGCCATTTGCTTAGATGTGTTTGGAATTAAAAAGTGTATGTCGGATATCATAAAGGACTAAAGGGGTGGCAGAGATGCTAAATCGAGCAAGTTTAAACAACTTTGCTGGACTCGTACGTAATTAATTAGTGATCAACACAGAGTACTTTTATAATCTGCATATATATATATATATATATATATATATATGGATGTACATACAAATTATAGAATCCCTTGAATCTTGATCTTGATGATCGTGTTAATTGCAACTTCAGCTCTTTATGATAATAATATTACTTACATCTGAACAACGACATCAAGAAATCAATATTAATTAAGCTAGCTATATAGCTCTTCGATCCCATGCATGCACCATATTTGTGGTTGGCGTTGGCTTTGGCTTTGCGGTGGATGGCAATATCTAGTACATGATCCGCCAGATATTCATGTACTCTTGGGAAGATATTTGTTAATTTGCAGAATATATAATTTAATACATTCACAAATTAGTCTGATTGGATCAGATACTACTTGGGGTTCCTACGTGCGTCGATCGCTAACTTTCCAATTTGCTGTTCACAAAAAACGGCTATTTTAATCATCATAAAAGCTGAAAATTGAAAGATTAATTAGAGATCCTACAAGAAAACTGTTTATTTATGACCAGTTATTTTTAATGAAATGACTATTTCCTGTTAAAATAAGTTGGTTTTCATCACAAATAGTCATTATCGTTGTAAATAATTAGTCACAAATACTCATTTTTCTTGTAACTAGCTAGAACATTTTGCTTAAGAACAAATTAAAGATATATAGATATATTCTACTTAACATAAGCTCAAACAACTATTATTTATATCAATTAGGCACTACTTAACATAACATAAGCTGAAACAACTACTGCTTAACATGATAAACGTCAAGGCAGCCTTAATCGAGTAATGGATAATA
This sequence comes from Juglans regia, assembly GCF_001411555.2. Taxonomy (NCBI): domain Eukaryota; kingdom Viridiplantae; phylum Streptophyta; class Magnoliopsida; order Fagales; family Juglandaceae; genus Juglans; species Juglans regia. The sequence goes on from NC_049910.1 coordinate 32,829,471, forward strand.
TTTAATAATGAGCATCTATCATTAATTAATTAGCATGCAGATTAACATGAAAAACATTGCAGTTACTTGCATGCTTAATTGCTTGGCATCAGCTAGCAATGAGAGATCAACTTGGCAATAAATTAACATATATACATACGTACATATATATATATTGTATGTATTGCTCTCGACGACCAACAAAACTTTGGCGTATCTAATTAGGTAGGAAAATATTTGGAGCTATTTGGGAATCTAGTTAGTAGCAGTTAGGTAGGGACACCAACATACATAATTGAGATTAATTTGGAGCTTTGTTTCTAGTTGCAGGAAGTTGTACGTACGTACGACGTAATACTAACAGTACTAAATTAAACAGGTATTCATGCTGCTGGAGCATAGTCATAATCATCGTCATCGTCATCACCCTCCATGGATGCTGCTGGAGCATGGTCATAATTTCCATCATCATCATCGCCATCCGGTTCAGTACATGCTGCAGGGGCATTGTAATCATATGATCCATCATCACCATCATCATGATCTCCATCTGCATGCTTCTTCCACCATGGGGCAATGGCCTTTGAGATGATTAACATTGTCTGCCTTTTTCTTTTTTGTAACAAAGATAGAATGAGAAGGAAAATTAAGAACACCTGGGTTTCTTTTCACAAGCTGGTTACAACTACTACAAGAAAGCTAGAAATAGAAGCCAAGTATGTCAGTGCGTTTCAAGGGGATAAGATCAGGTGGTGCTTATATATAGGGAAGAGATTCAAGAGTAGGAATTGGACTCGTTTTTGGCACAAGTAATCCACGAGGTGGAGTGTGGAGTGATGCTTGAAGAGTGTGCATGACTCAACGCCAAATGCAGGAGGTTCTTTCTGGTTTGGACACATGGAAAATCCCTGTTGACAGTTCAGCAAACACGCGTTGGAGATAGCAGTTAAGAGTGGCTGGACTGGATGAGTGGCCGAGTATCTTTAGACTTTTCGTTGCATTGTTGGGTCATACAAAGTGACAAAGTGTGTGTGTGTGTATATATATATATATATATATATATAGGGCCGGCTCAATATGTTCCGGGTCTAAGGCTAAAATTTTGAGCTATGTTTTTTTTAAAAGTAAAATTAAATAAATTTATTTTTATTTTTATATTATATATTTATTAAAAAATAATTCCTATAATTGTAAAGTAAAATTATTGATTAAGATTTTATACCACATTTTCAATTAATACCTGACTTAATTTTTATTAGAAAATTTTTGATTTAGAGAGAATTTTATTAACTCTAGTTTTACAAGTACTTTAGATTTTTAGACACAATTATAATTCTTATTGTCAATAAAGTTCTATAAACAACTTACACATTTGAAAAAAAGTGGACCCTTGCCTCTTCAAAGGATTATACCAAAACTTTTTATGAATACTGAAAAATTAAAATTTGCTATTTATAATTTTCACATTAATTATATATTAAACTAATAAGGAAAAAAGATAAGTGTATTCTTTGAAGGAGAATAGGTAAAATAATTATTATATGTGATACTTTTAAAAAATAATAATGATATAATATCTATTTGATCTTATTTATATTCTCTTTCTCATTGAGTTAATTAAAATTTTTTATTAGATATATATATATATATATATATAAAATTATACTTTATATATTTTTTTAGGGGACTTAGGCAATTGCCTAAGTGGCCTAATGGAAGAGCCGGCACTGTATATATATACACATATATAATTTGTATTATTTTTTTTAGCATATTGCAGGGTGGGATTGGAAAATCGTAAAAAAAGTTGTAAAGATTCGGCTTCACTTTTTTGGATTTGAAATCAGTACTAGATCACGATCATCGTATTAAGGAGAGATCAAAAGGTCACGACCTGATTTAAATTTAGGTCAAAGCTAGTTAGAGAACTGTTAATACACAAAAAAAATTATACAAAGTACGTAAACCTACAAGTGATGTAGTTTCATGAGATCCGTCGTTAGATCTATTCTATAATAAAAATAATTGTACAATCTGATGTATCAAATCAAATAATTGTTTATTTTTATGTAATCTCTTTATATCTAAACTACTTTAGTTGAGCTAATATATATCTTCTAGCTTGCTAGTAAATAAGCTGAACGTAGCAATGGTGAAAACAGTACTAATCGACAGCTCGACGTTGCTGATTATATGTTAAAAATATTATTCCCAGCAATATATTATATATATAATACGTCGACTTGGATGGTCGGTGTTGATTAAGGATGTATACGTACATACGTCAAGCTTCTATGTTGTACTGTACGTTTTGGGTTGGCGATTTTATGTCCGAGGAACGTACGACATGTCATTGGCCAGATTGGCTACCCATAAAGAATTATGTATTGGTAAGAAAACCTAATTAAATATATATATATATATATATAATATGTTGAATGCATGCCTATATGGCACTACTTTATAACTTTGGAATATTTTTCGCTTAGGATTTGGCAATTTGCATGCTCGCGAGAATGATAGCTAACAGCTCCATTAGGAAATTAATTAAGGCCAGCTGTCCCGTCCCAGTGTCAAACTGTAGCCAATAATGCTTTAATTGTGTGTTAGTGACACCAGACAAAGAATGGTGCAAAGAACTGTAGCTAGCTATAAACTTTTTAATGATCGGCGACATCCCACATGAGTACATACAATTATATATATATATATATATAACTATATATTATTTCGAAAGCTTAAAATAGTTAAAAATGATAGATTTGGTGTGTGTTTGGAAAAGCTAGACGTAGACATATATATATATATATATATATATATATAGTCTAAAGAGTTCTAAAATTGTTACCTTTGGTACGTTTCAGTGTCTTGTTGGAGGAATTTTTTTAACAGAAGTTCTAATTGAATGCTATTTAAAAAAAAAAAGAATATCTTTCTTTTTATTTTTATTTTTAAAAAAAAAAGACTTTTAAACTGTTAAAAGTACTTTTCACAATCTCAAAATACTCGAAACCAAAGCTGACAAGAGAATTATATAGAAATGCACTTCGATCTTGTCTCGCCACATCATGTACTGAAATCAAATTAAAGGAAAAAGAGTTACAAAGAGTATATACTGGGATATTTCAGTCCCGGCCGGCCCTAAATACAAACAAGAACTCAGAAATTATACATAGATGCTTAAATTGCCCTAAAATAGGGTTGACTATTTTCCAATATAAGCCAAAGGTGATCACTACAATTAATGATTCTCGCATGAAAAAGTAAACCAAACATGAGGCATTAATGTTAATGTTACGGAGAGTAGAGACTACATTCCATCATGTCAACAATGTATCTAAGAGTTAGCAAAAGTGGAAGAAGTTGGAGAGGAAAATCATCTATGTTTCATAATTCATCACCGATCGAATAGCTAGCATACTTCCGGGTTCAGTCTAGCTAATTTAAAGATTTTTTGTGGAGCTTCAAGGAGCTGGGAAAAACACCCCGCGCGAAATCATGGGAGTTAATCTGCTCACCAAAAGCAGAGGGAGAAAGGATGAGGAAAGGAGGGAAATAGAGAGGGAATTAATGGGCAATGAAGGAAGGGGATTTGGAGGGGAATAGGGGTAAATTTTTCTATCAATTAAGTAAATTGATGCCGAATATAGTAAATTGAGATCATCATGAGCAAGAGAATGGTAGAGAGGAGAGGGTCTAGGTTAAATTCCAGAGAGAGACATTAGGGGAGAGGTTATTTTTTAATATTGTTTGAGAAATGCAAAACTTTTTAACCATATATTATTAGACCAAACATTTATATAGGTTATAGGACTAGGGTTTTGACAACATATATATTTGTCCCTTCGATGCTCAAGCAGCTGGGGCATAATCATAATCGCCATCATCGCCATCAGGATCTCCATCAGTCTCCATGGATGCAGCAGGAGCATAGTCGTAGTCGCCATTATAGTCATCATCTCCGTCACCCTCCATGGGGAGATAATCATGTACATTGTCATGATGAACACCATCACACAAAAAGGCATGCATGATGAATTTCGATCTAAGCAACATGGAAATGTGAAGCATTTTCTCTTCTTCTTGATGGGAACTGAAGCAAAAGAAGTCGGGAATAATGCTTGGGAAATATACAGATCATGGGCACAGGCCGCACAGTGATATATATATATATATATATAGAGAGAGAGAGAGAGAGAGAGAGAGAGGATCACTAGAAGATGTAGGGCTTGCTGTCTGTGAAAGTCAGCCTCGTGCCGAGGCGTGCATATTGCATGAGGTACACGTCGGACACGTGCCAGAAATTCCAGATGGAAGCCTAGCTAGCTAGTTGGCAAACCATCAAACACCAGGTAATTAATTAACATGACAACATGATTGTGAATGATCTATATATATTATATATACGCCAAATATATATGTATGGTATAACAAAAATAAACATTTGTAACGAATTATTTATGATGATAATAATTATTTACGAAGAAAATAGACTTATTTTAACAGAAAATAATTATTTTTTTAAGAAATAACTGGTTACAAATAAATAATTTTCTCGTAGTGATGCATACGCAGCATATGTTTTGTGCATGGAAAGCTACTTGTGATCTTTATATATTCTCGGGTGGTGGAGACAAGTACTGGAATGAATGAGCATTCGTCCAAAGGTGCGAAAGGCATTTTGGGTTCTGATCATGGGGCGCCCGTGGCATGCACTTAGTTAGATACATGTATATATGTAGAAATGCAGGAAATAATAGAAGAAAAAGTTTTTCATTCTTGAATGGTCAAAAATGGAGAAAGCTGATCTTTTCATTTGGAATTAATCTTCTTTTGGTTTTGGACGCAACATTGAGGAAAGGATCGTCGTGGCCTCCGTATGTCCACATGATTCCAATGACATTTAAACCATTTTTCCGAAGTGATGTAGGCTAATTAGCTCTAATATTCGTGTATGCATGACCTTAAGCTACTTAACATGCAGAGTGGTGGAGCCAAAAATTGATCGTTGATTAATAATGCTGGAAAATAAAATATCCTGAAAAGTGAAAACTCGATATTCCTCTTAAAATTAAGAAAACAAGAAAGCTTCTATGGTGTGTACGTTTCGGGTTGGCCATTTTATGTCCGAGGAACGTACGACGTACATGTCATTGGCCAGATTGGCTACGCATAAGGAATTATTTATAGGTAAGAAAACCTAATTAAATATATATATATATATATATATATATATATATAATATGTTGAATGCATGCCTATATGCCGGCACTACTTTATAACTTTGGAATATTTTGGCTTAGGATTTGGCACTTTGCTCACGAGAATGATAGCTAACAGCTCCATTAGGAAATTAATTAAGGCCAGTTGCATGTCCCGGCCCAGTGTCAAACTGTAGCCAATAATGTTAAAAAAGAAGAAGAAAAAAACACTCACAGACGATCATGTCTGCTTCCAATCTGGTGAGTTTTCACTTCCAGGCCAAAAGGTAATAACATCTTTCTACCTTTCTCTTCTACTTCATTCCATCTGATTTATCATTTTTTTTTTTTAATTTTAGGAAAGGAGGACTGAGCCTCGACATTTATTGAAAAGCCTCTCTCAGGTGGAGGAAAACCTGTGGTACATAGCTATAAAACGAACCAACGCTCAACAAAAAAAAAAAAAAAAAGAGCAACTTTCTTACCTCGCCGTGCCAAGTAGTCAGCAGCTTGATTACCTTCTCTAAACTGGTGAACCACTTGATATTGCAAGCCATCCAACTCCTAAATAAGATCCTCCCAGTAGTCCCAAAGATATCATAAATTACTACAACATATATTATTCAACCAATCCACCACGATCTTAGAGTTGCATTCCAGAATAACGTGTGTACATGCCATAGCTTTACACAATCTAACCTCTCGTAATTCAGCCTCATTGTTGGTTTTTTTTTTTTTTAAGAAGAGGACGGTATCCTAAATTTATTGATTGCTCTCACTTTTAACGGAGGAAAACTGTGATTACAACCCAACACCTGGTGGTTACATAAAATCCACAACCCAGACATCAAAATCCAGACTAGAAAGCGACACCAATTAAAGGACAATACTATCATAATCAAAACAAACCAAGTACATGGTAACCTGCAGGGAAAACAACCAAAACAAAGGATAAAGAGCATAACCAAGCCAAAAGCGACTTACCGGGCACAAACCTTACGGGACCCGCAGATGGGGTAGACCCAATTTGTCCATGCGAAGAAGGCCTCTTAACCTAGTATGCTAGGTATGATTATCAGTTCAATCAAAGTTCAAACCCTCAGCCCCAAACTTAGCTATATTTTCAAACAAAATATAATAAACAATTCATTTTTTTTTTCAAATCTCAAACAAAAATAATATTAAAAAATAACATTCTAATAATATTTTATTCAATTTTCAACTCTCACATCTTATTTCATATCATCTCAACTCAACTCTCTTTAAACATTGAGAGAGTGCTTGAAAGAGTGAATATTGGCCTCCAACCCACCTAACTCATTAAGAGTTCGAGAGCAAGATTACAAACTGTAGAACAGATTAAAGAGAAATGGATACTCCTTCTCCAATGAGCTCTTACAAAATCAACTGGGATGCAGTCGTGGATAAGACTAACTGCATAATTGGATTTGGGGTGGTTGTAAGATATCACAGAGGCTTGATGATTGCTGCCTTAAGGATGAATAGGCCACTGTTCCCTGACCCTTTACTAGCAGGGGCGTGTGGGGCTTTTGAAGCAACCAAGCTGGGAATTCAACTGGATTTATCCCAGGTGATAATTGAGGGAGATTCTCAACAGGTTACCAAAGCATTGTTGGCCAATGACCAAGAGGAGTACTCTGCTTCCTCCATGATTGTTAAGGATACTGAAGCTCTACTAGTATATTTTTCGGAGTGGTCAATTAGGCATGTTAGAAGAGAGGCAAACAAAGTGGCACATAGGTTGGCTAAAGATGCTTTACTTATCTCAGATTATATTGTAAACATGGAGGATCCACCTCAGTGTATTATTGATTTCCTAGTCAATGAATGAATATTGGCAGCATTCACTCCACCGACAACGAAGTATGAAATCACATTCAAAGTAAAAATAAAGAAAATAAAAAATAAAATAAAACAAGGCATGCTTTCCTCGAATTTGTCAAGTAGACAAAATTTCTTTGAATCATGTTTAATTTGTTCACGCAAATATTTAAACAAAAAGTAAGTTAGACATTGACTTGACAAAAACGTTAATTTAATATATTAATTTAGAAAAAAACATTACAAACCAAGCTAAAGTCATCTTGGTATAGTTAAAAGAATTGCTAAAAAAATAAAAATAAAAAGAATCAAATACATTTAACCTAAAATCTATTTTTTTATTTTTAGAAACCATGTTAAAAGAAACAATCAATTGTAATTTCTTTTTTATCCAGATTTCTTCCTTCTCTATAATATAAGTAAAGACACTTTGGACTCTCCTTTCTTTCCCTCAGAACTTTGAGGCCCACTTAGAACCACAATCTATTTATCTATCTATGATCAAATATCAAAGACCAGAGAAAGTGCAAAGTAACAGACAAATGTATAAAGGAAAAGAAGAACACAACAAAAGTAGAAAAGCAGGAAATTAAAGAAGACAATTCCAGGCAAAATAAGATAGCGTTGTCGGGTTAAAGAGATTAGCAATAATGTTGATGAGTACGTGTTAATTGGTCTTGAATTATAGAGATTGCTCGTTCAACTTTTAAAGATTCCATTTCCATTATCCATTCGTATAAAAATTCCTACACTATCAATTTAATACTCATTGTCTTTGGATGAAATACGTCATTACAAGAAAATTATTTATTTACGATCAGTTAATTTTAACGAAATGATTATTTATAATTAAAATTAATTATAAATAATCTTTTAATTACAATAAATTAATCACAAAAATCTATTTTTCTTATAACGAGTATAGGCTGTGTAATCAGTTTTTTGAAATTCATTTTCTAGATAATTAATCTTGTTAAAGTAAATTGTAGTTATTAATTTTATACAATAAAGTCAGCCACTTTTTGAGTCTTCGTTCCCTCCGGACTTTGTGGTCCACTTAGCACCCAAGGCATGATTTCCTTTATGAGATATTTAATGCATTAAATGGTGGTAAACCGCGTCAGCCATTTTTCCCATTTAATTTTATTACAGTAAGATGATCTCTTTTGATCATCTTCGACTTATATAAAAAGCAACATATGGCTAGTTGTTACCTACCTGATCTCGCTTTGCTCTTTGTTAAAAAAACCTTCCTTCATTTCCTTTGATTTCTTTCATTCCAAAGAAGAAAAACATGGCTGAGGTGGGAATGGCATTTCTCTCTTCCTTCCTTGGAGTCATATTTAATAAAATGGCTTCTCCAGTTGTTGTTGATTTCATTTGTAGACAAAAATCAACCGATGAACTCTTAAAGAAGATGGAGATATCATTGCGGTCGATGAATATGGTGCTGGAAGACGCAGAAGAAAAGGAAGTTACAAATCCTAATGTGAAAATGTGGATTGATGACCCAAAAGATGTTGCCTATACTGCAGAAGACATATTGGATGAGATTGCTACTGAAGCCCTCCAACGCCAGTTGCTTGTTGAATTCAAACCCGTTGCAGGAAAGGTACGAAACTTCATCTCTAGTACTTCCCTTGATCCTTTTATCCATCGCCTAGAGCCAAAGATCCAAGAGGTAGTACTTGATAGACTAGAACATCTAGCAAAACAAAAGGATCTTATGGGTCTACAAGTAGGAGTTGGAGGAAAACAATATCCTGAAAGGTTGACCACTTCTTATGTCGTAGAGTCCGACACTTTTGGTACGGGTGAGGATAAGAAAAAAGTAATTGACTTATTGCTCTCGTCTGATGCGGGGGGGAATGAAATGTGTGTGATTGCCATCGTTGGCATGGGGGGAATCGGCAAGACTACCCTTGCTCAACTTGTATACAATGAAAGTAGCGTGAAACAACATTTCGACCTTAAAATATGGTTTTGTGTTTCAGAAGAATTTGTTATGCCCAATGTAGAGAAATCTATTATAGAGGCAGCAACTTTGTTACCTTGTCCTAAATTTGAGAATCCAGAGCAGCTTCAAGTTACACTAGAGAAGAATTTGAGCGGGTAGAAATTTCTCCTTGTTTTGGATGATGTTTGGAGTGAGAAACCCATTCATCAGGAGTTCCTAAGCCAACTTTTGCACTATGGGACTCGAGGAAGTAAGATCCTTGTCACCACAAGGAATGAAAGCGTTGCATTGGCCATGAAGGCAATTGCAACTCATCATCTAAAGCTATTACCCAACGATGATTGTTGGTCACTTTTTGAAAAACATGCATTTCGTGATGGTAGCTCCAATGCAGATCCAGAGATAAAAGAAATAGGTACACAAATTGCGAAAAAGTGCAAAGGTCTACCTTTAGCAATCAAAGCCATTGGCGATCTCTTGTGGTCTGAATCAAGTGTCGAGAGATGGATGAATATATTGAAAAGCAATTTATGGGATCTTTCCATGGAGGGGACAAACATTCTTCCGGCTTTGAGGTTAAGTTATAAGTATCTCCCCTCATATTTAAAAAGATGCTTTGCTTATTGTTCGATATTCCCAAAAGATTATATTTTTAAGAAAGATCAATTAGTTTTATTATGGATGGCGGAAGGTTTCTTGCAACAATCTGAAATAGAAACTATGGAAGAAGTTGGCAATCGTTACTTCCATTCTCTCGTATCAAGATCACTATTTCAACAATCAAGTTGTGTAACTAAGTCAGGCTTTATAATGCATGATCTTGTCAATGACTTGGCAAAATTCGTGGCTGGGCAATTTGGCACTGATAGTTTAAAAACAATTGGGAAGATGACTCGCTATGTATCGTATTTCCCTGAAAGTTGGTATAAAGTCCATTATATTGAAGATAATCTTTTAAAGGCCAAACAATTGCGCACTTTCCTTGCACTAGATTTTGAAGGCAGATCAACGGTCATGCATCGGAAAATCAAAATTCCAACGACAATATTAATGTGCTTAAGAGTTCTCTCCCTAAGAATAGGCTCTAGGACAACCAAGTTGCCTGATTCAATTGGCAAGATGAAATATCTACGTTATTTGGATGTTTTTGGCTTAAGTATTAAAGGGTTGCCCAATTCCATATGTAATTTGTGCAATTTGCAAACGTTGAAGTTATCCTGGTGTTTGGATTTGGATAGATTGCCAAGAGATATGTGGAAACTCATTAATTTACGTCATCTTGAAATTGATAATACTAACCGATTAAAAGAGATGCCGTTAAAAATGGGTAGATTACAATGTCTCCAGACGTTGACAAAATTTGTCGTCAACAAACAGGACAGTGGGTCTCGCATTGGAGAATTGGAAAAACTAATAAATCTTCAGGGAAATCTTTTTATTCAAAATCTCCAACATGTTAGATCATCCGATGATGCTTTCAATGCAAGGTTGAAGGATAAGGCTTACCTCTAGAATTTGGTGTTAGATTGGTGTCCTCCAGAAGAAGTACTTGGTACTACGGAAAGTCAAAGAGGTGTACTTGAAAATCTGCAGCCCCATAGAAACTTGAAAAGTCTCACCATCTACTACTACAGCGGGAGAGGTTTTCCTAATTGGATGGGACTAGGACTTCATTCATTGTCTAGGTTGAACTTAAGTAATTGCAAATATTGTTGTGCCTTGCCACCCGTTGGGCAACTATCTTCTTTGAATGAACTCGTTATTAACGGGTTGGATGGAGTTGTTACAGTGGGATCGGAGTTTTATGGAAATAATTCTTCTACAATGAAGCCATTTGGTATGTTGAAGTCTCTATGGTTGAAGAATATGCGGAATTGGGAGAAATGGTTTCCTTTTGGTGATGAAAATGAAGGTGGAGCTTTTCCTCGACTTGAAAAGTTATATATTGTGACGTGCCCCAAGCTGAGAGGAAGGTTGCCTGTACATCTTCATTCGTTAGCCAAACTTGAGATCAGTGATTGTCAACATCTTGAGGGTTCGCTCCTCATAGACTCTTTCTCCGTACTTACCCATATAAAAATACTTGGATGTGGTAAGTTAGAATCTCTTACACTTGCAGAACAACATGAGCATGATGGAATAACAAACTTCAATATAAGTTGTCTTCAAGAATTAATAATCAGTGGGTGTTCCTCGCTCATTTCCCTTCCCATGGTAGTTTTAATCTCAACATTGAAAACACTTGAGATCAACAATTGTAAGAAGTTGGAGCTCCCCATGCACCGACAATATTCATCCCTTCAATTGTACTTGAGAGATTGTTGTGATTCCCTGACGTCCTTTCCATTAGACCTATTTCCAAATTTGCAGAAGCTTATAATCAATGGGTGCAGGAATTTGCAATCTTTGGAACAACATGGAGGTGATTTATTGATATCGAAAATAGAAATACAGAAATGTCCTAATTTTGTATCTTTTCCAAAAGGAGGATTGCGTGCCCCTAACCTTGCAGACTTTATCCTCAATGATTGTGAGAGCTTGAGGTCAATGCCGGATAAGATGCACCTATTCCTTCCATCTCTTTGGTTTTTGGGATTAGAAGATTGTCCAGAAGTTGAGTCGTTTCCAGAAGGGGGATTGCCTTCCAATCTGAAGCAAATTATGATCTGTAGGTGTAAGAAACTCATTGCAAATTGGAAGGGATGGGGTTTGCAAATACTCCCCTCTCTTGCATGGTTGAATATCGTCGGCGAATCAGAAAATATGGAATCCTTTCCTGGGGAGTTGTTGTTGCCCCCCACTCTGATTAGTCTTGAGATCCATTCATTTGAAAAATTGAAATCCTTTCCTGGGGAGTTGTTGCTCCCCAATCTGACCAGTCTTAAGATCGATTCATTTGGAAATTTAAAATTTTTGGACAAGGAGGGGTTTCAATATCTTATCTCCCTTGTACAATTGGAGATCCGTAAATGTCCAAAGCTCAAGTACATGCCAAAAGAGGGATTCCCTGCCTCCCTTCGTTTTTTACCGATAGAGGACTGTCATCATGTGCTAGAGAAAGAGTTGGCAAGGAATAAAGGAAAAGAATAGCTCAAGGTGGCTCGCGTCCCCAACATAATGATTGGTCGCAATCATATTCAAGGATATGAATTTCCAGGTGAGAGACCCTGCATGCAACCTGATTAAAGCTTTTAATTAAGTTATAAAATCAAATTTTCTTAAACAAGAATAAAAGTAAAAGGGTTGTTATGAAATATGATTTGGCATTATATATAATATCCCTCTCATTTCTTTTCGATCCATACATATATATATATACTTTCTCACCATTTTCTCCCTGTACTCGAATTAATTCTCTCTTTGTTTTGAAACTCTCTCATTGTTTTGATTGACAGGAGGATTTGATTGACAGGGAGATCACTATTAACAAGTTCTACAGTGGATCATTGACAGCTTTCAGAATTTGGAGGATGATCACTATTAACAAGTTCTGGGCACAACTTTTCTTTCATGTTTACTTAAAATTCACACTAATGAATTACTCTAACTTGTAAAAACCAAATGCAATATATGATTTTTCTTGATCTTGGAAAAATCGTGACACTCATTTGGTTGATTTTTTTGCAATCTAGTGATATTGATATTGGAATATAGAAATATAGAAATAGTATCTGATGTTATCATAGAATCCATAAATATTGGTATCTGACTAAGTAAAACATTAGCATGCAGTACTGGGATATTGCCTCAACATGATTTGCAACTTCTGGCTTGCTACACTAAATGGAATGATCATGAAGACAAGGTACTAGAATGATAGAAGGGCACCAAACTCTCCTAAGCATCTGCTTAAAAGCCTCTTGATTGTAGTTGCATGCGTAACGTGAGCAGCTGCACGTACAATCAAACATTTTTCTCATCTCACTACAGTGTTACTCACCAAATTATCGGCATCCACAATAACTATCTCCTGCTCCGATTCTGTTAAAGATAGTTTTCTGTAAAGCCCTTCTAATTCCTCCGCCATGATGAATATCAATGAGAAAAACCAAACCCTGCACTAGATGGCAGGACCAACGCCAAAACCTCTACTCGTAGAAGACGAGAGAGGAAAATTTTACAATTAAGGTTTTTTCAAGCCAATGTAGGTTTTTGATTTTTTTTTTTTTTGAAATGGTCCGTTTCAATGTTCTTTTGTGATTTGGTACAGGAGGTTGTGAAATTTCGAATATTAATGACATTTTTACTAATGTGCTGACTTGAATTTGCCGAAACTGCATGGCATATTGCATCATACAAACTAAAAGATCTACAGCTGCAATAATCTATGGATTGAATATACTTGCTCAAAACATTCAGGTTGTATCCTGGCCAGCCTTTTGGGTGTTTTGATATAATTTTATTGGAATTTGGCAGCTATTCATCACTAAATTGGATTGCTTGCCATTTCCTCCCCATCTTTTGCCCAACCGGCCAGTATTCTCGACTATAGATCAAAGAATCAGGAAAATCGTTAATGGAATTAGTTATTTGCAACAAAAAACTGAGTATTTATTAGCAACGACATTTTTCATTGCAAAAACCAGCTTAAGGGTCTGATCTTATACATTCCCATGATTAAAATGAAGGCTGCCAATATGAATCTTGTAAAGAGATTCATGATAGAAATGTAAGCAATTGCCATGATAAAGCTGCTAATAATTTTTATTCAATTTATGACAAAACTATATAATTAATGTCGATCGACGTGCAAGAATATCGTGAAGATAATTGCATAAGCTTATAAATGAAAAATAAAACTGCAATATTAGCAGTACCAAAGGATAAAAAAAAAAAAAAAAAAATAGTCTCACTAGAAAAACAAATCGAGCTCTTGCGAAAGCGAATAGATCTTTATTATAGAAATAAGAACTATATATTTAAAAAAAAAAAAAAAAACTACATAGGACGAACGAGAAAACATAAATTTATACCTCCTAGAATTTCTTCTTAATTCACTAACTAAAACTCCAACAACGACATTTTATTTAAATGAGATAAAGTTATTCTCCTACAAACAATCATTATATTCATGTCTGACTTGAAGCTTCATGCACAAGGTGGCCGACTTCATGGGGTGGGGGGTGAAGGTAGCGTTGGCGTTGGTGTGGAAGAAGGTGGACTTGGGGTGGATGAAGGTGGACTTGGTGTGGATGGAGGTGGAGGAGTTGGCTTGGGAGAAGGCCGTGAATGATGAGGACTACTTGGTGGACTGTGGCGGGGGCGGGGGTGGTGGCCGCGATGGTGGTGGTGGTGATGACGACGACAACTATCCCTCATCCAAGAAAAAGAATACGATAGATCATCAAAACGTGGAGATTCAGAAACACAATCCTCATCAAATTCTTTAAGAACCTTACAACATTCCGAGTCTACATCGAAAATGTAGCCATTGGCAGCATCAATGGGATTATAACCGTTCCTCAAAGCACATTGCAAAATTGAATGATAATCCGAGAAACATTCATCAACCCCACCAAAGTCATGATCAGATGGTGGATCCCAATTATAAACTTGATAGTGAGAAGAATCGACTTGATCTTCATGAGCATAAGCAGTACTAGCAAAGTTTTGGGTGAAAACTGTACTGATCATGATCAAGAATATGGCTTCAAGTACTACGTCGTTTTTTATCTTCATTGTGAGTACGTACGTAGTACTAATTTTCTGAGTCAAAGATGATGATGATAAAGTTTGGGGTGGGGAATGTGTTTTTATAAGGGCCTAAAATAATTAAATATATTTTTTTTTCAGAATTTAATTTGAAATATTGTTAGCTTGTTTGTTATATTTATCAATTCAAATTTTTTTTAAGATATAACAGAATTAAGTTCATTAATTCGAAGAATTTGTTTCGGGTTTCTATGATCTGTTTCTTCTTTGAATTTCTATAATTAATAACGGGCCAATCTATTTTAGATACTTGAATATCTATTTTTCAAATTATATATAGGAAATAAATAAAACGATTAATTACAAACTCAGTTTTTCATAAAAATAAAAATAAAATAAAAAATTACTAACTCAATTCTTGAATTTTTATGGATTTTCAAAAATTAAGCTCGATCCCTAGATTTTTAGTTTTAGCAATTAAATCCTTGGGTTTTAAATTTCATCATATTTACTAAGGAGGAAGTTTCCGTGTGTCAACCAATCAGAATCCGGCACTTGGCATAATTAAAAATGCTACAATATTATGATCTACTATTTAAAAATATATGTATATATATGATCTTGAAAATCTAAAAAAATATTATAGAACATGTACAAATTAAAAAATAAATCATTATAGATTTTTTTGGCCTTCTTCATAGTTTTTAGCTTTTTAAGAAAATTATATAATTTTTTTTTTTTTTTAATACAGGTAGTAGATGACGTGGGATTTAAGTTGCGACGTCTCAAGTACTTTTGATCATTCGCTGACATTTGGACTTTAAGCCACGTGACAGACGTGCCGAAAGAATAGCTTACAAAAAAATGAACTGAAAGACAATTGTAGATTGCAGAGTTAATTTCAAAATTTAATTAAAAATTTTAAATTTTATAATTTTCAGAGTATCAATAATTAATATGTGGAGAAATAATTTTTTTATAAATTTTTTTTAAGTACATTTAAGATTTTCCTAAAAAAAATAATTATTTTATTCTCAAGCTGACATAGAGCACGACATTAGAATTATTTAAATGATAAAATTTGATTTATAAAATTTAAAATTTAAAATTTATCTTTTAAATTAAATTGTGACAAATAAATATTTTACTGTATATACTAGGGCTGCAACTCGATCCACCGATGGCTGGTTTGGAGCCAACCCGAACCGACCCGTCAACTAGGCAAGGCGGAGCTTAATTGAAACAACCCGAATATTGTGGGTCAGGTCGAAAACCGGACGGTGGGTTTCTCTTTTCTTCTTCTTATTCTTCTTCGATCTCCTCCGTTCGCTAGCCCAGGAACTCGACGGGCTATAGTCCTACGGCTACTGACCTCTCACCACTCTCAGTCTCTCCATTACCGAATCGTCGGACCCTCCATCAGGTTCCAAACCCTCCGGTAACTCCAATATCGTTCCAGGTTGGGTTGATGGGCGAATTCGGAGCTCCAAAACCATCAAAACCCTCGAGACCACGGCGCAAGTTCACCCCCAACTCTTTACTCGGACCCTAATTACCAAAGCTGTTGAGAGTTATGGCGTCGAGGTGGTAATCGAAAACTGGAGGTTTTCGTGCGCTTGCTTCTAGCCTTAGTTGGAACAGGAGTCTTAAACACTACTTTTCCAGTTCCGGTTCGGGCCCTTCGTTCTTATCCAACTTTACCGAGTCAAAATTCTTCAAATAGAGAGAGCTAGAAACCTTGTCAAGTGCGAACATGATCTCAAGATAAAAAAGAAAGCAAAGCTTAAACATCAGTTATGCTCTTTCTCTAGCAAGGAGAAGACGCGCGGGCCCCGGTGTTGATATGGAAGTAATAGACGGGTTCCACCGACATTCATCGGGTTCGATAGTTTTGAAACCGATTGTTATGTTAGCCCGACTTTATCGGGTTGGGACTACTCGGGCTACACGGGTTCATCGGCCCATCGGGCTTCTTGCTCAGGCCTAGTATATACTCTAAAAAGTTATTTATTCAAATTTTTATCTAGAAGTAGCGGCAGATAATTAGAACGTAGTTTATTATTCTTCACCATCAATACATGATCAGCTTTTCTGTTAACTATATATAAAAGCAATCCCTAATGGTAATATTTTTTCATTACCTATAAAAAAAAAAAAAATCAAACTTTTGGAATCCATATACAATATTGGAAGATGATACACATAAAACTTTTTTTACAATTCTTTACACAACTCTATTTTAAATATTTGGAGGCATTTTTATTAAATAACTTATCAAAGTAATGTCACTTTATAGAAATATCTTTAATTTAAAACATAATTATATAAAATATTAAAAAAATTATTTCAAGCGAATCATTACTCATACATATATATATATATATATATATGTGTGTGTGTGTGTAATCATATATGAGTTGTATTTGTCGATCCAAATGTTTAATTTGCGTACAAAGTGTTTATATACATGCATAATTAAAAAATCTTAGGGTTAGCTCAAATGGTAAAGGTCTTGGACTTGTGGTATGTTTCACCTAAGTCTAAGGTTCAAATATTTTTTGGTGTAAACAATATCTTAATTACCCGATGTGTACTTGTAAAAAACTCATTGTCGAGAGCCTATGCACTTCCGAGATTAGTCGGAATTCTATTTCAAACACTCGGTACCAATAAAAATATATATATACATGCAGAGAGAGTCGAGATATATAAACATAGGCACATAATTAAAATCAAGTTCCAGTTGTGCCATATTTTCAAGAGTCGAGATGCACTTGATACTATATATATATATATATATATATATATATATGATTTGATGGAGAATCTTCGATATATATCTAAAAAGAACTGTATAAACACATAAATTACACAACTCTCATCTTTATCATGTCACACTAGAGTTAGTATTAGAACAAATTTATTTATAAATTAAAACCGCTTGTTGACACATTTATAAACACGCTATTGATAGGGAAACCTTTCGCTTCAGATAGAAATAGATTTTTTTTTTTTTTTTACATATGAATTCATGTGTTTTAAATAGAAGCCAGTTTTATTGAATAATTAATGATATTTCTATAACTATATTATAAACAGTTTATAAAAAGGATTTGTGCTTTAAATAGAACTATATATATTTCTATAACTATGTTATAATATTGTAATGATATTATAATAAGTTAGTTTACGAATAGAATCACTTGTCATGTTTCAAACATAAATGCAACCGGTACTTTTGATAGGGAACCATCACGTAGGACATCTTACAAAAATCATGTTCTTCTTTCCATTATTTTTGCTTGCCCACAGCCAACCAATTAATGAAAGCAACAGAAGTGCATGTCAACATGAGTAATGTTAAGTAGCTAGCTAGCTGGCTGGCCTTTATCGATTAGTGCATGCAGGCTTGTTATTCCTGTCACGTTTAACTCATCTCTTTCTCTCACTTCTTAGTATGTATTTAACGTATGTAAATTAGTCGAATTCGAATGATGAGTGGATGATCGTCAAGCCTTATTTACTTAATAGGTTAATTAAACTTTGCCCCCTCCAACTATTACTCAATTCACAATATGTCCTCGAAACTATTGATTGCATCAAAGTGGACCCTCTTACTTTTATAATGTTCTAATCTCCCCCTTCCGTCTACAATGAGAGTTAAATCAAACGGAAGACTCACCCACGTACTTCTCACATGCTAATCCTTCAATACAAAGACAAAATCACCCCTCACTCCATCGGCTTCCATTTCCCCAAACTGAACTTCATATTCGAAAATTCCCAAATCCATGGCCAAAACGACTCGTTTAACTAATGCCGAAAAACAGTTTTGTTTCAAAGTGAAGAACGTCTGACTTGAAGCCATTAGGAGCGATGGAGAAATAAGATAGGATAGACTGTAAAGAAGGTGGGCGACGACGAACCCTAACAAAGCTACCGACCACAATGTGAGCTGCTGACCACGACGTCGGCGTCCCCTTCGAGCTGTCAGTGACTCCATTGTAGAGGAGTTTTTTTGTAGAGTTCTCATTCAAATTGCTTTCTCCATCGCAGGCATATAAATGCCTGACACAAATACGGCTGTCATTGTAAGGCACCAACTCCTCCATTGCTGGCTTTAAACCCTACAAAAAATACTCAATGAGTGGCTCATTTAATAGGTTTTAGTTAATAGAATATATTGAAAGATTTACAAAATTACCTTTTGTCTATCACTGATAAATGTCCACTCGCCTTCAGGTTGCTGTCCAAGATCGGATATAAGTGTCTCAATAAACCATCCCCAACTATCATTTAACTATGCCTCTACAATGGCCATTGCAATTGGGTACATGTTATCATTTGCATCCCTACCAACAGCACATAAGAGATGCCCCTTAAATGGTCCTTTCAAGAAACAACCGTTCAAACCAATCAATGGTCTATAACCAGCCTTAAAACCCTCTCTACAGGCTGCCAATCCTACGTACATCCTTTGAAAAATATGAGGTAACTCAGGAGCTATTCGTTCCACCCTAACTAACAAACAAACAACTATCTTGGTTCCTTTGTTTCAGGGTCTCACAATAGTCTCATACCTTAGCATAATGTTCTCTATGGCTGCCAAATATGGTAAACTGAGCCTTCGCTCGAGCACTATACAACTTCATTTTAGAAACTTCCACTCCTCACTTTCTCTTAATCTCATCAGCAAGTGCTTTGATAGGCACATTAGGTTGGCTTATAAACAGTGGTATCATCTTATCTGCAATCCAAGATGATGTGACAATGGGGTTCTTATAACTCCTGCTACAATCATGTCTTGGATTCATAGACTTTATCTGGAAATTTTGTTGCCCTCTAATCCAAGACCTATAAACCCGGTAAGGACATTTAAGGGTAATGCAAACAACAGTGACCCTATCCCCATCATTTTTTGCAAATTTTATCGACTTACCTATATTTAGGTTCAACCTCCTTATTGTCTTTCTAAACTGTACTGTAGATCCAAACTTCATTCCAATAGATATTTTTGGATTCTCCAAGTCAACAACTTGAAATTCGGAAAACTTAAAATCACGATGTCCTTCGTCACTACTATGGACAAGAGATTGAAGGACGTCACTTGGTGTCATATCAGAACAATTACTTGCTAATTGTGAAAGCAAGCACTGTTTAGCAAGTTCTAAAAAATGAACACTAAAATAATAAACAAGAAAATAGAAGAGTATTTTATACATATGCCATCCTCCTCTGGCCACCTTGGACCACTTTTGTCTTGATTCCACCATTCATCCTCCTCATCCTCAACATCTGAGGAAGATTGTGGCTCTTTATCATCAACTGTCACTTGAGGCTCAACACATTTACTCCTTGGTTGTGTAGGCTTTGACCTCGATATTCCCACTGTGTTGACATCAATGTCATACAACTCATCCTCACTACTTAACACTTCTTTCCAAAATGGATCATTAAGTCCAAGGCGACGTGCTTCTGCTTCCTCTTCATCCTCACTCACATCCTCCTCGACATGATGATCAGGCAAAGAAGACTAGTGCACTGAAGTTCGAGAATGAGACACAAGATACAAATGAGCCACTTGTTGATCCTAAAGCGCAGCCACCATAGACAGCACATCATGGTCAGATGTAAGCAATTTAGACCATTGTGCATCCCCAAGCTAGGGTGTCTATAGTAGAGTAGGTCACCTGGATGGTAACCATACTTGGCCACAATCGTCTGTATCTCAATCCATGATAGTTGATCCTCATCATATGGTTCATGGTACACATCAGTCTTATTCCCAACATATTCCTCATTATGCTGCCTATCAATTATCCCACCATGATAGACTTGAAATAACAAATTCCTCGTAGCCATCCTAACAAATATTGTCTATTAAATTAGTCATAGACCGTAGTCAATTATTAGACCAACCATAAAGTAAACAAAAGTAAACTATTGGACCAAACAGATAAATTTGGTCCTTTTCCTATGCAAGGGACCACCTCTATGGTCCCTCTGTCACAACCTGACAATAAAGATAACAACAACACACCCATGTTATTGTGTTCTCAAACTGGGATAACTAACGTCACTCAGCAATGCACTAGAGTCATATTAGGAAGCATACAACATTGGACCCACCAATGTGCAACATTGGATAAGGGCATCATCAAAATCGAAACTTTGACATTCCAAATTACTTAGTTTCACACCAAAAACATACAAATTCGATGAAGACAAAGATGGAGTCATTTTGAGATGGACTCATCTCTGCGACACCCATTGCGCGAAG
The DNA here is from genome assembly GCF_001411555.2 of Juglans regia. NCBI lineage: Eukaryota > Viridiplantae > Streptophyta > Magnoliopsida > Fagales > Juglandaceae > Juglans > Juglans regia. The sequence goes on from NC_049910.1 coordinate 32,850,382, forward strand.
AAGACAGATACCAACTCGATGAAGATGAACGGAAATATTTATAAAGCCACTAAGATTGGTGCAAAGACGAACGAATACCAATGTGAACAACAATCGATCGATGGTCACTGGTTTCCTAGTTAGGGTTTTCGAATTTTGGATTTGGGGATTTTTATATATGAAGTTCAGTTTGGGGAAAAGGAAACCGATGGAGTGAGGGGTGATTTTGTCTTTGCATTGAAGGATTAGCATGTGAGAAGCACGTGGGTGAGTTTTCCATTTGATTTAACTCTCATTGTAGACGGAAATGAGGGATTTGGACGTTATAAAAGTAAGAGGATCTATTTTGATGTAATTAATAGTTTCGGGGGCACATTGTGAATTGGGTGATAGTTGGAGGGGGTAAAGTGTAATTAACCCTTACTTAATATTTATTTGATTACGAGTTGAGTTCGATCGACTTTATCATCGTGTTATATTCATAAAGATTTAAACTACACGTATAGTTTTATGAACATGATTTTTAATACTAAAGACATTTCTCTTGTAAAATTAAAAATAACACTGTAAAATTAGAGAAGTAAGAAATTACAAGTTTATGAACAGTACATGTACATTCAATAAACAAATTCAAGTAATTTATATATTTTGCTATCTCAATGGGATATTATATGCAGTGTGTATATATTATAATACTTATATATGTATATATGAATTTATTAAGATAAATAATAAAATACTAGTCTTGCATACAACATAGTAATGTAATATTCATAAAAATTTACTTATATATGTATATAGGAATTTATTCAATGTGATTTTGTGTTAAATATAGCACACATGGATCAAAGAGGTCTTTTGCTCCAATAGTACATAATTCAAAAAGAAAATGAGAGGGCATCTATCCAAATATGGGGTATATTGGCAACTTATAATTCGATGTAAAAGAGACATACATTTTATAGTATTGACATTTAATGATTTAAATTCATAAATTGTAAGATGATTTAATCTTAAACTTTTCTTGTCAATATATTAGTAGCATATAAAAGGTACGACGTCCTTCCTAGGGATGCTACTTGTACCTCTTGAGCGAGTAACTCCAGCCCCAGCCCCTGCCCCCACACCAGGGTGTGGGAGGAGTTAGAACCCTAGGCCGGACCCTAGAATAAGGCGTGTGGTATCACACGAAGAGAGAGAGAGAGAGAGAGAGAGATACCTAGGGCTGGGGATGACAGTTAGAGGAAGAGACTCCAAGAGACAGCGACAACGAGAGATCGACGACAAAATAGATAGAGTGAATATGTGTAATGCGAGAGGGGGGAAGTTTTTTTTTTTTGAATCATCAAAATACTCATTTCATTCATCATATCAAAATCAGTTACAAAAAAGCTCTTTCTCTACAATAGAACAGATCTCAATTGGACCTTCCTCTATCTAGCAAGTTTCAGCCTCCACATGTAATGCCCTCTTAGCTAGCTCATGTGCTACACTATTCCCTTCTTTGAAGATAAAGCTCACTTCCCATTCCTTCCTTTGATCCAAACTATATCTTATATCTTCCTTCAATTATCCCATCCATGGATATGTTGCCGCACTACTATTTATTTCCTTTATTAGTTTATGTGCATCCCCTTTCAAAATTACACTCCTAATATTTAGCTCACTGTATAATTCGTTGGCCTTCTATAATGCATAAGCTTATGCTAAATAAGGTTTTCCAATGAAATATTTTGCAGCACATAAAGCAATAAGATTCTTCCCTCTGTGGTCTCTTGTTATTACACTTATGCCCATTTTTTGCTTTTCTTTATTAATAGCATAATCAAAGTTGATCTTGTGTATTCTTCAGGTGGTGGTAACCATCTGGCTTCTTCTCTCCTCATACCATTTCTAACCTCCTGCTACTTCTCTATCACCTCTTCTACTTCTTGAAACATTTTCATATTTAGTAAAACACTTTGCATGACTTTACTTGGGCTATCAAATCTCTCCTCAAATAGAAATCTGTTTCTTCTAGCCCAGATGCCTTTAAAAATCATAGCAAGTTCCTCTAACTACTTCTGCTCAAATCTTTGCTGCAATCTTTCCCATAACTGGAAAAAATCCCTTACCTCACAGCTCCACTTCTGAACAACACTTTGTTTTTCTGTCCACACATGCCTTGCAGCTGGACATGACCACATCACATTGAACTGACTCTCCTGCAACAAATTGGACAAGTTGGCTCATCTACTACCTTCCTTTTCTATAAGTTTTCTTTTGTTGCCAGGATTGCATTTAGGGCCCTCCACAAGAATTGCTTTGATGAGCCAGGGATATTTAAACCCCAAATATTCTCATATAAACATTTTTTGTGACTGTCTAGATGAGCATTCCCCATGCTTTCCATCTTTTACACTTTTCCATAAATGATAAGCACTTCCCATCTTTATTATGTCCCCATATGGCCTTATCTTCCTCTCATCGTCTACTCAATGGGATGCTACAAATCTAAATGGCATCTTCTCTTTCAAAGATCTCATGTATCAACTTCTCCTTCCAACATCTGAGCTCCTCATTCACCAAAGTACTCACTTTCATGTCTTCATTCAATATTTTAACTGGTGATCTTACTTTTGAAGATAATGTTTGAGGTATCCACTTCTGCTTCCATATAGATATACTCTTCCCATTTCTCACCTTCCACACAACACCTTCCTTTATTAACTCTTCTGTTGACAACAAGCTCCTCCACATATAAGAAGGGTTGGGGATGACAATAAGTTCTTCCACAGATAAGAAGGGTTACTCCCCAACTTAGCTTCAATGAATTGTGATTGCCTGTAAGACTTTTCTATAAACACTCTAGCTACCAATGAGTTTGTGTTCTGATGCAGCCTCCAACATTGTTTAGCTAACATAGCCTTATTAAACACCTCAATATCATGAAAACCCATTCCACCATTTTTTTTTATTATTCTTTCCCATCTTTTTTCAGTATATACCCTTCCCTTCTCTCTTACTATTCCACCAGAATTTTGATAGTAGCACATTTATCTCATGGCTCAGTCTTTTTGAAAACAATAATACATTCATAGTATAAGTGGGCATAGATTGTAACATAGCTTTTATCATCACTTCCTTCCCAAGCTTAGATATAAAACTGTTTTTCTAACTAATAATCTTCTTCCATATCCTCTCTTTAATACACCTGAAGGACTGGTAGTTGGATCTTCCTATCATGGTTGGCAGACCTAGGTACTGGCCATAATCTCCACAGATAACTGACCCAGCTGCTTGCAATATGCCCTACTTGACACTAGCTCTAGTGTTAGAGCTAAACAAAATAGAGGTTTTCTGTCTATTAAGTACCTGCCCAAATGCCCTTTCATAAACCTACAAAATCTCTTGGATTGTCATCCAACTTTCCATACTAGCTTTACTGAAGATTACACAGTTGTCAGCAAATAACAAATTTGTCACCTTTGTACTACCTCTTTCAACAGCCACACCACTTATCTTTCCATTTTGTTAAGCTTTTTGTAAAAGGGAAGTCAAGCCTTCTACGCACAAGATAAAAAGGTAAGGGGACAATGGGTCCCTTGCATCAGTCCTCTTGTTGGTTTGAAGCTGTCTCTTGACTGCCCATTCACCACTATTGAGTAAGATATTGATTCTACACATATAATCACCAATTGGATCCACTTTTCTATGAACCCCATTCTTCTTATCATCTCTTGGAGGAACTACCATTATATTCGATCATACACCTTTGACATATCCATCTTTATTGTCATATGTCTAGTGTTACCTTTTTCCCTTGATTTCATTGACTGCAATAGTTCAAAAGCCACCATTATATTATTTATAGAAATAATGTGTATAACACTTTCTTGAGCCTATTTTCTAAAATTTTAGCAACCAATTTATACACTACATTACATAATGAAATAGGCCTATAGTCATTTACAAACACAGGGACACTAATTTTAGGTAGAAGTGCAATATTGGTGTGGTTTAACATACAAGGCTTAGTTCCCCCATTTAGAAAATCAAGAATAGCCTTACATACCTTAGGCCCCACAGTAGTCCTGTGCTCCTAACAGAACCCAACATCAAAACCATTTGGTCCTGGAGATTTGAATGGACTCATTTGTTGCAGTGCTTCAACTATTTCCATAGCTGTATAAGGAGCCTCCATAAGTAAATTCAACTCATTTGTCAACCTTTGATCAATCCCCTAAAGGCATCCTTTTATTTCTGCTAAACTTGGTTATGTTGTAGTGTATATTACCTCGAAATGATTCTTGAAAGCTTATGAAATCTCCCCCTCCTCAGGCCTTAAGATCCCCTCAGCATTTTTTATTCTTTTAATAAGATTCAGCTTCCTACTTTGTGTGGCACAAGCATAAAAGAATCTTGTATTTCTATCCCTATGCTTATACCAATGCATCTTGGCCCTTTACTTCCACTTCATATCCTTCTTCTACAAAACTATACCAAATTCCTGTTGCAATCTATTTAAGGCCTCAACATGGTGTTGATCTTCCTCATCTTGTAATGTTTTTAATAACTCAGACTTTTCTTTTATGATCTTTTCTGCATCATAACACTCCCTCTTACTCCATGTAGCTAATGCTAGTCTACATTGTTGTAAGTGACTTTGAACATCCTTTAAAGTTGCTTCTGCCTCATCTTTCTTCCATTCCTCATTTATAATTCTCTTCAACCTTCATCTAAGCTCCAAGCCATCTCATATTTGAATGAACATCTTAACCCCTTCCTCTTATTACTCTCCTGCCAATGGGACAACAATAAGGGCTTGTGATCTGAACTTCTTGCCATTAGAACTTCCACATTCCCCTTCTTAAATATACTAAGCCAGTCCCTCTTTGCCACTCCTCTATCCAATCTTTCATTGGTGAAAGTGTCATCAGCATGCTTGTTACTCCACGTGTACTTCGAGCATTTCCATCCTAAATCATATAATTCCCCCTTCTCCAAAGCTGAAACTCTCCATTTGTACCTCACTTCGAGGCCTAACCCCAGTTTTTTCATCATGTGTTAGAATTTTATTGAAGTTACCACACACCATCCAAGTCACATTATTAGAAGGCTTTAAGGCCACTAGTAAGTCCCACGTTTCTTGTTATCTACTAGTATCATGCTGACCATAAAATCTAACCTAAAACTAAACGATATAATTTTATTAAAAAAAATATTTTTTAAATATATGTAATATAATATATATATATATATCTATACTTATTATATAAGTGGCTATGAAACGGTCACTAAACGGAAATTCTTGTTTACCGTTATCTCTCCGTTAACTCAACGTTAGATCACGGTAGCAGCTTTGAAAACAGCAACTTTCTTGTCTTTTGTGTGCTCTGGATTGAAATCGTAAGATCATTGTTCACGAATGTGGCCAGACTTGTAGAGTATCCTCACGTTTCTTCACTGCAGCATTACATATAGGGAGATGTTTTTCTTGGGTTGCGAGCAAACTAGCTGGCCATTAAAGCATGGTATATCTACGAGACACAGCACCACTACCAACATGGTTTTTTTTTTTCCTTCAAGACCACCCTTATCAAGCACTTACATGAACATGCTCTAAGCCTATAATGGCCAAAAAAGCAGTACGGGTCAAGAAAAAAAAGAGAATATTTTAAGTCAATTAATTGTTTTACAAATACTTCTTTTTTAGCAATATTTTAAGGTAATTAGACTTTTAACTTCTTCATTACCAATATATATAATGACTAAATTATCAATTAATACGGATAATATGATTTCATAAAAATCTATCCAATAAAAAAACTCATGCAATATCTGGAAATACATAAATAAAAATTAGTTAGTTATTAGCATAATTCTAAAATTATGAAATGTCAGCTAATCAAATGTTATAATAAGTATTGTTATTGTTATTGCTAAAAAATGTAAAATATATACTAAAAAATATAACAAGCTGGTCCTTACTTATAATTTTTATTTGCCACTTGCTTTGAAGAACAAATAAATTTTAGTAAATATTTTATTTAAGAATTCTCATATGTGATGATATTTTTTGATTTGATATATTATTTTGTTATATTCATTTCATTTTTATTTAAAGGATAGATAATTTGATTGCTTGTATTGTTCAGTGTAGAAATCAATGAAATTATTTATTGATTGTTTATTGAAATTAAAATTGTTTATTGATTAAAATTTATATTTTTTTTAAGAATTACATTATTTTTTAAAATTAACCATTTCAGTAAACTAGACAAACGTGCTTAGCACGTTTCTCCTGCACTAGTATATATATATATAGTGGGCTGGGCGAACCGGTGAAACTTGGGCAAGCCTTGACTGGCACCCACCCCCGGCATTTCTCATGGGCAAGCACCCACTCATTTGCCCGTTCTCCCACTGAATGCAGGCATATGCCCCCGCTCGTCCCCAATAGATGGGCCTGGCGGCCGGATGCGGGGCCCGCCCAACAACCCTAGTCCTTTCCGCCAGTTTGTAAATATAGCTTTCTAGAATAAAAACAGCATGCCAATTAAAATATAAAAATTGATGATGATGCTAAGGAAAGTCCCAAACTAAAACAAATAAAAACAGGGATCGTTTGGGGCACACCACGGAACCAAATCATTTGGATAATCAAGGAAATAACGGTCAAAAATCAAATTTGGGGAAGTGCCGCTCTTTAAAGTCTTGCCAAAAACGCGTACCCTTCGCCACTCTCATCTTATGGCTTCTATGGGCTGTAGCGTTTTCTTCTGAATGGATCTCTCTCCTCTACTTCCATACTTTCACTTCCATCTCAATTTCTAAATTCTACATTTATTTAAGAAAACCTTTTTAGATTTTCCAATCTTCTTTGTTTGTTTTTTTATTAATTACCTTTGGACTTCGTATCTCTCTCTCTCTCTCTCTCTCTCTCTCTGAGACCTGGGTCTTTTTCTCTGGCTGTTTATCTTGGGCTGCCCCGACGCGATCTCTGGTGAGCTTCGGCATTCAAGGTTAGTTTTTTTGGATCTGGGTTTTGGTTTATTTTGCAATGGACCCTTTGGATGAATGAAATTTCAGTTTAAACCTTTGGACTTTTGCTCTTCTTCTGGGTTTTCCTGCTATTAACTTGTCCATATCCTTTGAAATTCTGGTCCGAATTGAATGTTGATCTGGCTTTCTTTCCGTTGTCATTTTCTGCTTTGGTTTCCATAAGGTGGAATTCTGATCTGAGTTTTTTTTTTTAATAGAAGAATTCTGATCTGGGATTGCTGATGTATAGCTCAATTCTATTTACAGAGGATAAAGTGAGATTATTTAGTGATAAAACTTGAGAAAAAAGAGAGAGCTTTGCGATTGACGTCGCACTGTGTGCATGCTAATTTTTTAGATGTATGTATCCAAGGAAGAATTCACTTTTCAGATACTTTGTATGGAACTTAAAAGACATTTTTTAACCTGAAAAGGAAAATAAAAAAAGGGACTGTCATATCTGATTTAATTTATCACTGAACGAATACTATATTAGAAACACTATCGATCATTCTTATTCTCCTTTGGGATGTTCAGAATGTACGATTAGAACTGATTGTAACTATGATTTTCTTAATAATGTTAGTATGCTCTCTCATTTTATCTTTTCATTTTGACCGTTCATATTATTTATGTATTTTTAAATTTTTTTTTTTTTTTACTTACTGATTAAAAAAGTGACTATTAATGTATTAATATTTTTTTAACAAATGTGAAAGGGAAAAATAAAAAAATAAAAAATAAGAATTTTGCCTAAGCGGCACGCCCAGCAGTCACTGCTCGGCAGCAGCCTAACATCACTCTTTTCTTTATCTTGTATTTTATCTTATTCAGTTTGCTTGGATATGTAATAGGAAAAATGGCAGAGGCAAAAGCAGATGTCCCCTTGATCCCAACCTCGTCATTACGTAACCTCCCCGATTTCAAGAAATCCATTAAACTAAAATATGTGAAGCTGGGTTACCATTACCTCATCACTCATGGAATGTACCTTTTCCTCTCCCCTCTTGTAGTTGTAATGGCCGTACAGCTCTCAACATTTTCTTTAAAAGATCTTTATGATCTTTGGGAACATCTCCAGTACAATCTACTTTCTGTGATCATCTGTTCGGCTCTCCTCGTCTTCTTATCCACTGTCTATTTTCTCACCCGTCCTTGCCCTGTGTACCTTGTCAACTTCTCCTGCTACAAGCCTGAAGAGTCTCGAAAATGCACCAAAAAGATCTTCATGGATCAATCTCAGATGACCGGCACATTTATGGAGGAGAATCTTCAATTCCAGCGAAAGATCCTTGAGAGGTCTGGCCTTGGTGATTCTACTTACCTTCCTGAGGCTCTTCTGAATATTCCTCCAAACCCATCAATGAAAGAAGCTAGAAAAGAAGCTGAGACTGTGATGTTTGGTGCTATTGACGAGCTTTTTGCCAAGACTGCAGTAAAGCCCAAAGACATTGGAATTTTGATTGTGAATTGCAGTCTGTTCAATCCAACCCCATCTCTTTCTGCCATGGTGGTCAACCGCTACAAGCTTCGTGGAAACATAGTTAGCTACAATCTGGGTGGGATGGGCTGCAGTGCAGGTCTACTCTCAATTTCTCTTGCTAAAGAACTTCTACAGGTCCATCCCAACTCATATGCATTGGTTATCAGCATGGAGAACATCACACTGAACTGGTATTTTGGAAACGATAGATCAAAGCTTGTTTCAAATTGCTTGTTTCGAATGGGAGGAGCAGCAATACTTCTTTCTAACAAACATTCTGACAGAAGACGATCCAAATACCAGTTGCTACATACTGTTCGTACCCACAAGGGTGCAGATGACAAGTGCTTAGGCTGTGTCACCCAAGAAGAAGACTCCACAGGAAAAGTCGGTGTTACTTTGTCAAAGGATCTTATGGCAGTTGCTGGTGATGCTCTGAAGACCAACATCACCACTTTGGGGCCTCTTGTGTTGCCAATGTCGGAACAACTCCTTTTCTTTGCTACACTAGTTGGGAAAAAACTTTTCAAGATGAAGGTCAAGCCTTATATTCCCAATTTTAAACTAGCTTTTGAGCATTTTTGTATTCATGCTGGAGGAAGAGCTGTTTTGGATGAATTGGAGAAGAACTTGCAGCTATCTGATTGGCATATGGAACCGTCAAGGATGACGCTTTATCGATTTGGAAACACTTCAAGCAGTTCTCTTTGGTATGAACTTGCATATACAGAAGCAAAGGGGAGGATTAAGAAGGGGGATAGAACATGGCAAATAGCGTTCGGTTCAGGGTTTAAGTGTAACAGTGCAGTGTGGAAGGCTCTGAGGACCATAAACCCAGCAAAGGAGAAGAACCCTTGGATGGATGAAATCCATAAGTTCCCAGTAGATGTTCCAAAGGTATCGACCATCTAGATTTAAGAAAATTTACATGTTCCGAAACTAGATTTTGGCAATTGGTGGTGACTATCTGAATGGTGAAATTATTTACTACTTTTAACTGAGGTGTTGGAATTCATTCATTCATTCATTGTTTCCATGTCAAGAATCTTGGACTTCGATATTCAAAAATTGTCATCAAACCTGACTGCCTCTAACAGGTTCCGTGCCAATCCGCCATTTTCAAGTTAGTCGCGCACTCATGCTATTATCATCTTAAGAAAACAAAACAAAAAACGCTTGAAAAAATTCAGTGACTGATTATGTATCAACTCAAATATCAATGATTTGGGATCTTAGAGATTTGAAATCTCTAAGATCCCAAATCTGAAGTTGGAGATAGTAGCCATATATGTCTAGTGCCATTATCATCTGTGAGCACTGCATATTTTGCTTGCATCTTCCCTCAGTTAAAATCGCACCTACCCAACAGTTCACGTTTGCCGTCGGTGAAACTGCATGCGTTGCACGGAGGGGGGAAATAACGAGCCCTACTTTTCAACGTGCCGCATTCGAGTATGCAGACTATGGCCAGTCAACAGTGTGCTCTGTATGCAACGTTCTCTCTTGTTGTAATTAATTAGTATGTTGCAGTCACGCATTGGTTCCTAACATTGTCAAGGGGGCGCTGAAATGACTCAAATGAATAGTACAGTATTAAAATGGAGAGGATCATTTTCCACGGCCCCATTGCGTATGCCGAGGCCTCACTTGGGTGCATATTAGACGTTGGCGCAAGTGGTTAGGTGCTGCTAGCGGGGCTGCACTTTGTCGAAGTGAATATAGATCTTAAAAGAACAGCCAACGTTGACCAAGTTAATCATAGAAAAATATTTGAGATGTAATGAAAACAATGTGATAACATAGAAGCCATACTTTCAGATTCTTATTGCCGGCAGCAAGCCAAGCTACTCACTAAGACTGCCCAATTCCTGATGATTGATGTGGAAGATACATAGAATGAAATCGATTTAACTACAATGGAACAAACAAATATACTTCTAATTCGAGGCAACAGAATACTTAAACGTCTAAAAATGAGCCTAATTTATGTCACAGCGACATCATCCAGAACAGATATCATCAGAAACATAACTAGTTCAAAACCAGGAGAAAAAATCATGGCCAACATTAATTTAAACACACAACTACAGACCCCTCTACTTTTATGGAAGAAGAGAACACCGATCTAAGATTTTAGGATCAAGGAGAAGCATCAATTCCTACATGGAAAGTCCACAAATGTATGCCAGCGCTAACCCTATTTGTAGTCTAATCCTTGGATGACTTGTTGATAAGTGACTTGTGGATGTGAGGGATCACACCTCCACCAGCAATTGTTCCTTTGATTAGAGTATCGAGCTCTTCATCACCTCGGATTGCAAGCTGCAAATGCCTAGGGGTGATACGTTTGACCTTGAGATCCTTGCTTGCATTGCCAGCCAGCTCTAGCACCTCTGCAGTCAAATACTCTAAGATCGCTGCAGAGTAGACTGCGGCTGTTGCTCCAACTCTCCCACTGGATGTGGTCCTTGATTTCAGTAGACGGTGGATCCGACCCACTGGAAACTGCAATTATATCTTCCAAAATGAATTGTGAGAGAAAGAAAATACAGCATTCAAAACCCTGACTATTAATTGTCTAACGCAGCAAGTTTTTATAGCACACTTTCCTATACAAACATAACACCTAGCATCAACACCAATCCAAGAAAAAAAAAATTAATGCAATTTAATTCTTCCATCAACACCAATCATAGTCATAGATTGGTGTTGTATGTGCAAAAAGAGTGGAGAGTCGGTTGACCATCTACTACATTGTGAGATTGCCAGGACACTGGAATGAAGTTTTTGCTTGGATGGGACTAGCTGGGGTGATGCCGAGATGGGTAGTGGACCTCCTAGCTTCTTGGAAAGCCATTCAAGGTAACTCTCAGATCGCCTCAATTTGGAAGATGGTTCCAATATGTTTAAGGTGGTGTATTTGGAGGGAGAGGAACCAAAGAAGTTTCGAAGATGAAGTGTGGTCAATGGATGAGCTTAGAAATCTAATTTTCAATACTTTACTCCATTGGTCGATTGTAATTGATTTTTATTTCGCATCTTTTAATAAATTCCTTGTATCTCTAAACTAGCACGCTTAGGCGTTGCTCTTGTATACGTCATGTATACTTGGACCCCTGCTTATTCTTTTGATCAATAAAATCTTGCTTACCGATTAAAAAAAAAAACTTCCGTAAAAACACTAGGTTTCAAAATGATTAGCTAAACACGTAGCTCTCACTACACAAGTCCACTTGCAAAATCTCGAAGTCATATCAAAATGCATAAAAGGAAAAAAACAGTACATAACAGATCAGATAAAAAAGACAATCATGGAATAGAAGAAAAGAACAGGTGAGGAAAGCAGTCGTTGCATACAACTCTAACAAGAGTTGATACCTTAATTAAGTATTTGGAAATCTAACTGCTACATAAAAAATTTGTCTTCAACTTGTCCATTGTCCAATTTCCTTAAAAAAGAAAAAACTTACCTCAATCACATCCCTACATCAATGCTCAAAATACGTAAGAGGCATGATGAAGTTGCCTCTTATAAAACATGTAATCCCACGTAAAGGCACAAAGAGAGCTCAAGCCAAACAAAAATGGGTTCTCAAATATGACATTTAAAATTTTTGGTAATAATCATACTAAGCCATGCACTAGATAGAACACTGCCTCTAATAGCATAATTGGATAACCAAGATTAATCCTTTTTTCTATCGTTAAGGTGGAGAACTGAACCAAGAAATCTTTCTTTATCATCAATTAAATCACTGTTCGAGGCCCAGGATTCTATTTTATCATCAATTTACTAAGCTACCTACTCTACTAATCTCTTTCCTAGGAAGAAAGGGATTCATACTATTTAACTTCCACCAAAGGCACCAACCAAGGATCAACTGTCCTGTGTCTGACCCTTTCTTAACCTTATCAACCCATTTTAGTCAAAGTAAAAATAAAAAATAAAATAAAACTGGCATTATTACAATATTCCTCTTTCTCAATTTATCCATCATTAAGATCTTCCCTGACATTGTCAAACAAAGAATGCGGCCCTTGATGGTGCCTTATTTATGCAAATCTTCTTCCAAGGAAAAAGGAGGTCATCTTAAAGGAAAAGCATGTGGTAGAAAGACTTGGTGGCAAAAATCTGTCATTTGAAGAGAATCCAGCACATCTTATCAACTCTGTCTCTTATTTGCCTAAAAGAGAAACAATCAAAATACAAAGAGATCCTTCCTACTTCCAAATCATGTATTGTTCTAATGAAGGTGACATTCCATTGGGGTTTATTGTCAAAGATCTGCAGAAGTGTTTTACCAATGCCTCTTTCCATGAGAACTATACAATGTCGGGAAAGCTTTCTTCATGTGCTGGTCTCCACACCATATATCATGCCAAATTCTAATCTTAAATCCATTCCCCAGCTCAAATCGAAGACCAAAGAGAGTAATCCCTCCACCATCTTTTGATATTTTTTCCACACGCTCCCCCCCACCCCAAATGATTCACTTACCTTGTTTTAACACCAACCTCCCCACTCAAGATTCCATATTTGACTTCCCTCCCCTCTCTCTCTAAGAGGCAAAACGCCATAACCACTTGCAAAGAGAGAATTTCTGAACAATAACAAGTTTCTAATCCCCAATCTACCCGAAGAAAAACAGTAATAGTTAAATTCTATGTCTAATACTTCGAAAAAAACTAAAAAAGCATGCTTTTTGCACTTTATGCTCACTAAAAAACGAGCCAAAAAGATAACTTGTTACACACTTATAAATTTCCTATGCTTTTTGTAAGTCAAATCCTTCCCTAAACCTAACAGGCAAAAATAAACTTAAGGGCAGCAACACCTTTAGATGCCTAAACCATGTCTAGGCACAAAAATAGCTTGAAACAATAAACATATATTACAAAGCAATCTCAACAGCATCTAGCCGCATTAATCTCAAAATATATTATAAAAAAATTTTTGATGAGTATAAAATATATTTAAAAAATTAAGACATGTTTGGTTTCAAAAAATTTATAGAACTTTTTTTTATAAAAGGGTCAACTTCAATCCAAATATCTTTAACATATCAATTTTTTCTATTTATCAAAAGGGAATTCATCTAATCACTTGCTTTAGTTTCCTTGGAGGCCGAAAGTTGATGCCTTGCCTTTTGAGGCAATTGACTTGTAGAATGTGAGGGTTTTGGAGAGACCTTTGCTGAAGAAGAGATTTACAAGGTCATCTCTGGTATGGCTAAGGATAAAACGCCGTATCCGGATGGTTTTTCAATGGGTTTCTTTCAAATTTGTTGGGACATTGTGAAAGGTGATGTAATGCAGGTTTTAGTGAATTTCACTCTTTTCAAAAGTTTGAAAAATCCCTTAATGCGACCTTCATTGCTCTCATTCCTAAGAAACATAGGGCTTCGACTATTGAGGACTTTCGTCCAATAAGCCTGGTTAGTAGCGTGCATAAGATTATTGCAGAGGTTCTTGCCAACCGGCTTAGCCTGATGTTGGGGCATATTATTTCCAAGTCTCAAAACGCATTTATTCGGGGGAGACAAATTCTTGATTCGGTACTCATTGCAAATGAGTGCTTGGACCACAGACTACGAGAGGGAGGTTCAGGTGTTCTTTGCAAGCTTGAAATGGAGGCGTATGATCATGTGAACTGGGAATTTCTCTTACACCTGCTTGAAAGGTGTGACTTTGGGGTTAGGTGGATTTCATGGATGCGCCATTGTATTTCAATCGCCTGGTTCTCAGTTCTAGTCAACAGCACACCTGCTAGTTTTTTTTTTTTTATAGTTCGCAGGGATTGAGGCAGGGAGACCCTCTATCTCCACTTTTATTTGTTATAGTTATGGAGGCTCTAAGTAAGATGGTGCAGGCTGCTGTTGGGGGAGGGTTTTTAGCTGGTTTTCAGGTGGGGCAATGGCTTTGGTGGTCCTACTATCATCTCACACATTCTTTTTGCAGATGATACTTTAGTCTTTTGTGAAGCGGATAATAGCCAGATCCAAACTCTACGAGCATTGTTACTTTGCTTTGAAGCAGTGTCAGGGCTTAAGGTGAACCTTGGCAAGTCTAAGATGGTTCCTGTGTGTGCAGTTTCTAATATCCTCAGTTTAGCAAGCCTTCTAGAATGTAAGATGTCTTCTTTCCCAATGAAATATCTAGGCCTTCCGGTGAGAAGATAGAGAAAAGGTTGGCTGGTTGGAAACGAGTGTATTTATCAAAAGGGGGCCGCCTCACTTTTATTAAGAGTACTCTCACTAACCTCCCTACATACTTTTTATCTTTATTTCCTATGCCTGCAGGGGTGGTGAACAAGATGAAGAAACTATTTAGGGCGTTCTTATGGGGAGGCATGGGGGAGGAGAAAAAATTTCATCTAGTTAGATGGAAAACAGTTTGTGCCTCAATTGTGAATGGGGGGTTGAGAGTGTGTTAACTTGAGAACTTTTAATAAAGCTCTATTGGGAAAATGACTTTGGAGATATCACTTGGAGGGGGATCATTGTGGAAGGAAATTATTGACACTAGATATGGTGTCGCTAAGGGTGGTTGATGTTCCAACGAAGTGAGAGGGGGGTATGGTGTGGGTTTATGGAAGTTTATAAGGAAGGGGTGGTCATGCTTTGCAAACCAAATCCATTTTGTAGTTGGTGAGGGCAATCGAATCAGTTTTTGGCGGGAGGTGTGGTGTGGAGATCAAGCTTTGGAAAGGGCTTTTCTGGCTCTATATCATATTGCAATTAACAGGGAGGTGTCAGTGGCGGATGTGCAGTTATTTTCTCATGGCTCATATCAGTGGAATATTTTCTTTAATAGAGATTTTCATGACTGGGAATTATCTATTGTTGCAGAATTTTTCAGCATACTATATTCCACTGGGACCCCTATAGCACAGTGAGATAGATTGAAGTGGAGGTCTAATAATTACAAGATATGTACAGTGAAAGCGTATTATAACATCTTGACAACACGATCATACTCCGTTTCCCTGGAAGAATATTAGGAGGTCTCGTGTGTCTTCTAAAGTAGCATTTTTTGTTTGGAATGCCGCTCTTGAGAAGATCTTGACCACGAACAACTTGAGGAAGAGAGGATGTGTAGTGATGGATTTGTATTACATATGCAAAAAGAATGGAGAATCTGTGGACCATCTCTTACTACAATGTGAGGTAACAAGAGTGTTGTGAGATGAGATCTTTCAAAAGGTTGATGTTGCTTGGTTATGCCTATGAGGGTGGTGGATCTGTTGGGTTGTTGGAGAAAGATGCAAGGCTGTCATCAAGTGGCAGCGGTGTGGAAGATGTTCTATTGTGCATTATGTGGTGTATTTGGATGGAAAGGAATGCGCGATGCTTTAAAGATAAGGAATGCACATTGGCTGAGTTGAAGAAGTTTTTGTTCGACACTTTAATGTCTTGGCTTTCCGCTATTGTATTGCATGGGGGCAATGTTCATGATTTCTTGTCTTCAATTTATCGGTTTTAGAATGTATTTAGGTATTCTTCTGTATACTTTTTGTGTACATGAGTTATGCCTATTTCATTCATATATATAATATTTATCTCTTACTTATAAAAAAAAAAAAAAAAAAGAAGTTTCCTTGAAAATAAACACAAACAAAAACAAAAAAATCTCATAAATTTCATCCAAAAACTTTCCAATTCTACCTACTCACTCTCATAAACCCAATACAACACAATCTTAGAAAAATTTACAAGAATCCTCAAAAATTACAAACATTTTCACTTACCAAATGTGCCCTTTAAGTTTTTTCTCAACTACTCTCACAAAAAGTTCATACTAGGACAATAAACACTGAACTACAAGAATCCGTATCAAGAGAAGCTGCAATGGAGAAAAAAATCTGACACCAAATGCGTCCTAAAACTAGAAGGTAAACATATCTCAAATGTGTCTTAAACCTTCAAGGCGTCTCAAAATTTTCTCTTTCAAACAGTGAAGAATCCGACACTAAATCTTGTTTGGGTGCTTAGAAAATGAAAAATACCACCTAACCCAAGTCAGAAAATTGCAGGAAGGCCAACTAATTCGATAGGAATAATAATTTCTCACTATTTCCGACAACTTTTTTGTGCTACCAAGCGAAAAAACGTCACAAACAAGAGAAACCCAGAAATCCCACAACCGGAATAATGGGTTTGTTTTATTTTTAGACGGAGAAAGAAAGAAACGTCAAGGCAAAGGGTGAAAGTAGATAGACCGAGATGAGAGAGAGAGAGAGAGAGATAAATAGAGTGAAACGTAGAAGTTAAAGAAACAGAGAGATAGAGATAGAGAAAGAGAGAGATCCGGACCTGAAGGCCAGCGCGAGAGGAGCGAGATATGGGCTTCTTCTTGCTGTCCTTGTCCTTGTCCTTGTTGGCGGCCGCCGAGGCCTTGCCCATGATCAGACCCTTCGCGCCCTTTCCAGACATATTTTTCCCGCCCAAAGCTTCAGATTCAGAATTATGGAATAGATTTTAGGAATTGGAGAGCAGACGACCAGGGAAGGGAACGCACACTCTCTCGGTCTCTCTGGTGTAGGGATGGGATAGATGATCGGGTTGAGCCTTGTAGCCTCGGTCGGGATTATTTATCAAGATAGCCCACTTTTACAAAACTAACCCTTCTTTTTGCGTCCATATACTAATATCATACTGCTCTCCATTCTTTATCCATCTTTTTTTTAGCAATACAGAATAACTTCTTGCAGGAGACATCTATAATGTGGTCTTATTGGAGACCAATAAAGAGGTGACACATAAGCAGCACATTATCCAAATTACACTCCACGTAACAGGGAATTTGCATTGTCCCTCACTCTCTCTGCTTCTCGAGCCTCCCTTCCCCCTCTCTCTCTCATCTCATCGAAGCCACCCAGACGCTCATAAAAACCTCTACTCCCTCTTGAAAGACAAAACCAAGCCCTCATTGCCTCTCATCGAAGCCACCCAGATTCTCTCTACACTCTCACTCTCTCGATTCGAAAATGAAATTGAAACCCAAACTTTGGATCATGCTTCCTCTCTCGATCCGAAAACTGCATCTCTGTCTCTCTCTTTCTCTCTTGTGACCAAACCCTAACGTGATATCGAGACCTGCAAAGAATACGTCGAGGTAATTTTCGAAAATTCCTAATTTTCATAAGCGACTCAAGTGAAATTGACAGTAGATTATGAGTGTATTTTTGAGAAATACATGATTTTATTTTTCAGAAATCCCTAATTTTCAAAAGTTTAATTTTGTAAGGTTTTTTCGTTGCTTGCTTGAAAAAACATCAAAACCCTAACTCTCCCTCGACTCCACCGAAGAATGAAGGTGCGTAGTGAAATTTGAGTTGGATAGATTTGGATAGAAATATGAGTTGGGATAGAAATCTAAGTTGGATAGATTTAGATAGAAATCTGAGTTTGATAGATTTGGATAGAAATCTGAATTGGATAGAAATAGAAATCTTAAGTCATTTAGATGGATAGAAATTTGAGTTGGGATCTTAGTGGGGTGAAGGGGTGAATTAGATTGACATTAAATCTATGCATTTCATTAGTGATACTTGGATTAATGCTGCTGGTTTTTTTTTTTGTGTGGTATTAATGTAGTTGTTAGTATAATAAGCACCACATTTGAAAGTAGAAAATGAGAGCAAAATGTAAAGTAGATGTTTGTAAATGTAATTTTATTACTCCTTTAAGCTTGTTTGGACTATTTTCATGTGACTGTTGGGACAATTTTCATACAATGTTTGGACCAAAATTGGGTCATCAAAGGTTGTAAAAAAGGCTAGTTTCCTACTTACTTTCTTGCTCTTGTTTAATTTTCAATTAACTGTTTTTTGAGCTCGATGTTCTTGCCTCTCAAGTTTAACAACAAGAGATGAAGATTGGTTGGAGAGACTACTTTGCTACTGTGGGATTCTATCAAAACTAAGGACTTCTACGAAAGATACTAGTTTTGGTAGATGGTTTTTCAATTGTCCAAAGTATAAAATGGACAAACAATGCAGATTTTTTCAATGGCTTGATTTTGAAATGAAATAAAACAGTTGTTGCAAAATGACATTAGAATTAACTCAAAGAAGGAACAACAGGATCAATCAAGAACGTAAGTTTGCTAAAGAAGCAAATTTCAAAGCTATGGAAAATAAGTAAAAGGAAACATTAAAAGTTTTATTCTTGTCATGGTTTTGTGTTGTTTTGCTTTGTGCTGTAATTGCTTTAACTTTTGAACGATAATCATGTACTAAGGATAGTTGGTTTATATGTAAAACAACCCTTTATTAATTTGCCTAGAACATAAAATTGGTTTATATATACTAGCTTATATATATAACAGCCAATTATTGTACTTCTTATTGTAGATGTATTAAGATATGATAATCAATTAAAATCTTCAATGGCTTTAATATTTCTGCATCTCATTAAGCCAATGGCTTTAGCCCGAATGCTCATGGCCACTTAAGAATACTAGTCTGGAAGTAGTATGGCCACTTAAGCTCATCTGAAACCCCTGGTTCCAATATCCGAAACCCCTCGTTCCATTCAAACACCAACCAAAATCTCCACTTGAGCTAGATCAAGAACTAAATCAAATAATTTCTTGTTGGATTTCTTGGTCCCAAACATCTATGAAACATTAAAAAAACTGAAACATTAAAAAAAATCAAATAAGTTTTGGCATTTTTTGGTACAGTTGCTAAGCAAAAAACTTAAACAAAAAGAGACAAAACAAAACATCATTGGCGGGTTGAAATGTGTAATTCCAACAACAATAGCACTGGCCAAGACGCCACCACCAGACCTGTAATCAACCGTGAATTACACTTGTGAAAGCAAAAAAATCATCAAATTACAAATAAAGAATAACTTTCCAAACATAAAACTAACCAACAAACTCATAGATTTACCAAACATTAGCGACCATACCTAAAAAATCAAACATTAACAAACCCAAATTCATTGATTTCTTGGATGTCATTTGCCTTTATCTCCATAGGTTGTAACATTAAAAAAAAAAAAAAAGGTTTTGCCAATAAGAGTACCATAACATTCCATGCAAAGAAGTTGCATGCCCAAGTTAAACACCAACCTCATGTTTCTTGTTCAAGATCCACCCTTTGTGATATGTTGTCATTTATATTTTCAACATCCCTACATGAAGGACAAAAAAAGCATAAAAATGAAGTTATTGAATTAAAACATAAGGAAAAAATTATCTTTGTACTATACCCCAACGAATGACAGTTGTTCTTGGTATGACCCTCAATCTTGCAAATACTACAACACATTTTCTTCACTGATGCAATCTCTCTCGGGTTCTTTGCTCTCAAAGATTTTGGTCTTCCTTTCGTTGGCACCCATTGAGGATCTTGTAAAATTTGTGAGACATTTGATATTACTTGTGATCTTAACACAGAGGATTCATTATGTGACATGTCTCTGACTTCTAAATTTTGTTCTTTAATAGTATCCATCAAAAGCAATTCCTTGTGTACCTTGTCCAATGCAAGAGAAAAGTGGTCCATTTTAAACCTTGATTGTGAGCCAAGTTCTGCAATATCGTAAAATTGCATCATCAAATGACTTGTTCGCATTATCGGATCTTCTTGTGTCGAAACATGTCCCTCAGAATTTGGAATTTCATGAATAGCTTGACTCTTAGCATGGTCCATCTTTCAAGAATATAGTGATGTGACAAACAATCTAAGTTTGATTTCTTCATGAAGACACATAGGATATGCCTACAAAGAATAACCAGAAATTCAAACATATAAGATGTACATATTAGTATTGCTTCTCTACAGTCCACAGTCACATAATAAATACGTTTGTCATTGCCCTTAGGTGCCACCTCATACATCTTACTTTCACCCTCAATTTGAACTTTTGTTGCTTTGTACCGTTGGCAATTGAATAGCTCATCTCGAAAGATATTGAAGGACTTCCTTGTATACACTTTGCCAACCTCTTCTTCAATTCCCTAACATGTTTTCAAAACCGGCCTAGTCGATTTCGTTCTTACAATCTTCTCTTTCTCCTTAAAATAGCGTGCATCTAAGGCTTTATCGTACTAATGCATAAAGTCACTCACCATCATGCTCGATCGCACATAATTCTTGAAAAAGTTATTCATGCTCTTACTCCTTTGCATGGTTGACATACCGACACAAAATGTGGTTTGCAAGTAAGCCGGAACCCACTTCTCCCATCAGTTGTAAAGATTTTGCAGCCAATCATTACCTACTAGACCATACTTCATTAGTATGATAACTCATTCCTCATCGAACTCATCAGATGTTATTGTATCATGAATACAATGATGAAACTCTTTTTGAAAGTTTGGAAACTTGTTATAGACATATGCCAAATGTTCTGAAATTTTTTGTAAAATATGCCACAAGCACAACCGGTGAGTTGTATTTGGGAGAACCTCTGCAATGGCCTTGGCCATAGCTTTGTCATCATCAATAATAATGGTTGAAGGGACACGCCCAAGCATTGCTTCATATCATGTTCTCAGTAACCATATATAGGATTCAGTTGTCTCATTAACTAGCAACGCACAACCAAATATTATGGTTTGGTGATAATGATTAACTCCTAAGAACAGCACAAATGACATCTTATAAACATTTGTCAGGTACGTCACATCAAACGTGACAACATCTTTGAAATATTAATATGCAGACCTTGATCTTGCATCTACCCAAAAACAGCTTCCAATACACCTATTCTCATCGACCTGCATGGAGTAAACAAACTCAGGTTCTTTACACTGTCGTTCAAGGTATGCATACAACCTTTGTGCATCTCTCTCTTTAAACAATTTTCTTCTTTTTTTTCTTAAATAATTTTATACATCATTTCCAATACAACCAATGTTAAAATCACCACCTGCTTTTTTGCTTAACACCAACATTATCTTCCTTGTCGGTACACCAGACTCATTCAAAGTAAGAATGAGATTTTTTTTTGCATGCGTGTCACTCTTTTATGTCCACGAAGCATGTGACGCCCCGACTCCCACGTATAGGGACGCGAGAATCATGACGTCGGGATGATGACAACACGGTCACGCATCCCAACGAAAGTGCCAAGTGTGTGGGTACATACAACGATGTTCAAAACAACGCAACGGAATAGTCAACTAAGTACCAAAATTTAAATACAATCTAAACATCAATAAGGTTTAAAAAGTAGTTATACAGTCATCCAAAATTTAAATACAATACAGTAAAATAAAATAACTAAGCAAGTGATCCCAGATCACTCCTCAGGCAGAGCCGTCTCCTCAGGCTTGCCCTTATCCTCCTCATCTGCATCAAAATCTGCGTTACCACAAAATGGTACCGCAGGTAAGTATAACCCAAATAACCACGTAATGAAAATGCATTAATGCAACCAACATGCATGCATATGAAGAAATATGCATTTTCCTCAAAACATCATTTTCCCCGAAAATAATTATTTTCCAATACACGCCAAAATCTCATTTGGCCCAAAATATTTGTAAAACATTTTCCCAGAAAATGATTTACACAGAAATCCAACACACATTATTATCCCAGAAAATAGTTCATTAATCCATTATTACCATATACATCATGGTCTCCCCTAGGGACCATCAGCACGTCCTGGTTTCGTAGCAATGCCCAGTTCCGCGCCCAGCGCGTTCATGACCAAGCACCCACTACACAACAAGCGATGCCCAGTTCCGTGCCCAACGCGTTTGCCAGACATCCTCTAGTCCCCGCCAGCAAAAGGACCACGGAGTCGGCATGAGACCATCTCGTCCGATCCCATTGTCGCCAAGCGACAATCCAGGGGACGTTACTCAGTATATTCTGCTCCCAAGTAACCAAATGAGCTCCACCGAGATAATGCCCCATCTCGGCTTGGGGTCGTGATACATACGCACCCAAAATCCATTCTCACATGAAAACTCAGTTTTCATAAACACATGAACATGAATGCAATACACGTAAACCCAGTTTCCTTTACAAACATGATCATGCGTGCAAAATGCAATGTACATAAGCAACACAATATCCAAACCAACAATTACCCACCCAATCAATCACACAAACAACTCCAATCACCAATCCATCCGACCCCCGTACTCCTCGGACTCAGTCCGGCATGTTCAACCAAATACAGTGAAATGAGTTAGTGCAAAAATACATTTAAATCACGAAAGTTCTTTGGAGAAATACTTACAGTGCTATATAACAATTTTCGGAGGATCACAGAGCTGCAAGAAGCGGCAACGCAGCAACAAAACAGTGCCAAATGCACTGTGGCCGTGGGTCTCAAAGACCCACTTTTGAACGGGTGCAAACGAAGACCTGAGATTGATAGGGTAGGGTCTAGGGAGGTCGGTGAAGCTAGTGGTGGTGGTGGTTGACCGTGGGTGGCGGCGCAATAGGCGGTTGAAGTGCAAAAACACCCAAAATGAAAATAAAGTTGGAAGTGCTTCACCGGTGACGGATCGGAGGTGGAGTTGGGTCCAATGGATTGCTAAGAGGTCGAGGATGATGTGGTGAGAAGATGGTGGCAAATGGTGGTGCGACGGCGGCACGCGAGCACAAGAGGTGTCGCAGCTTCAATGGGCTCGTGGTGGCTAACGGCGACGCGGCTGGGGCAGGAAACGGAGGGGTGGCGTCGCCGGTGGCTGGGGGAGCTGGGGAGCCAGGCGGTGTCGACCACTGCTGGCGCACAGCGGTGGGCTGGGGAGGAGAAGGATCGGACGGAGAGAGAGGGAGGGGGTTGGGTCGCGCAGGAAGGAGAACCAGAAAAGAAAGAAAAGAAAAAGAAAAAAGAAGAAAAGAAAGAGGAAAAAGAAAAAGTAGGGAAAGAAATGAGGTCTAATACTCACATCTTGGGTTACAAAAATGATCAAACGGAAACGATTTTAAAACAGCAAGTTAAATAAAATAATTTAAACGTAATGATAAAGTGAAATTAAAATAATTAAATCTAACAATAAATTAATTAAATATGAAAAGCAATTTAAATGCATAACAATAAATAAATATTAAGAAAGCACATAAAAATAATTTTCACCAAATTAAAATCATAAAAATAAACTCACTAAAAAATCCAACCAATTTTAAAACAAGAGAATAAATTTTTGAATCCATAAAAATAATTCCTTCAGTAAAAATACACTAAAATACGGGGTGTTACAAAGCATACTGGTACTTCTTGATGCTAGTATAAAGTCGATCTTCCAGGTGAGTATACTGGAAGATCAAAGCACACTAGGTTCTCCATCCATTGACTTGATTTTGGCTTTCTTGGGGAGTTTTCAAATTGATTGTGGGTTCAAGGGAATTCATTCCCACGGGTTCATATCATAGTAGCTCATGATTGTGTTCAGGCAGGAACTTGCATACTTTCCATCTTTCATCATCCTTTTTTATACACATGGTAGCTTTACACCCAATCTTTGTTTCAGTGGGTTCAGGAATTTATCTTTCTTTTGTTTGAGACTTTCACGCCTAAATCCCTCCCTTATACAAACATAGTGAACTCGAATTATTTTTTTCCCCTCTCGATAATTGCATATGGTTGGTCCTCATTGCAAAACTTTTTCGTCTTGCATACGCCTTGTAAAATGTTTGGGCATCCTCAACTTCATCAAATTATTTCCAAATGAACGGTTCAAAAACTCAACTACTAGAAGTGGAATTAAAATTGACTCTATCTCCATCTTCATCTTCCACATTCACTCTATCATCATCAAAGTCTCCCAAATTCATGCCATCTCCCACATTTACATCACATTGATCTTTCATGATTTCATCCTCAATAGTTTCATTTACACCTTCCGAACAGTTTCTAGTCGTTAGTATCTCAACATCATCACTATCTGAACTCCACCCAAAATCTTTCATCCCAACATAAAACAATGTAATCAATATAAGATTCAGTCCCTATAAAAATCCCAATATAGCAATTTGTTTGGAAAATGAAATGCAATAAAAAAAAATACTGACCATTGCGGACAGTGGAAAATCAAAACCAAAAATCTCAAAAATTCTACAACAAAACATATGTTGTAGAAATTTCAGGAGAGATCGAAGAGGAGAGAGAGAGAGGGAGAGTCGATCGAAGGAGAAAGAGCGAGAGTCAACTGATTCATTCGGGAGTTTGATTTCTGTGAGCTATTGAATGAGAGAGAGAGAGAGAGAGACTCGATCGAAAAGGACTCATAGATCCCCTGTATGCATCCCCATTATCACAATTAAGGAAGGCTTACGTGTCACCTCTCTATTGGTCTCCAATAAGACTATATTATAGGTGTCTCCGGCTAGAAGCGTTTCTCTTAACAATAATATAGTTGTAATTATTTTATAACCCGTTAATGCGCATTTGTATCATTCATTAAAAGTGCTAAAGTTTTCGTGATTTTAATCTTTCATTACCCTTCAAATTATAAAGGATTTATAACTCTATTATTGCTTTTCTTTTTCTTTTTTAGTGAGAAACTCCAGTCATTTAAATGGTAACTTGTTCGGACAATACAATAGACGTAATACATACAGGAACTTCTTCCTAATCTACATTTAATAGAAAGAAGATATCCATGTACGAAGTCAGCTCAGAAAAGAGGGAAGAATGTAAGAAGATCATTGAAGACAATTGGCAAACATAGACAACTTCTCACTCAAAGCCGATGGCAGTTGTAAAGAGCTTTCAAAAATATAAGGATTCACTTATCAACTGGAGTAAAAAGGTGCTAATAATGTGAAGGGAGCCATTATTAATAAGCTAAAGGAAATCTCGAGGTTGCAAGGAATAAATACAGGAGAGCATGAGGAGTACATCAAGCAGAAACAAAAATAGGTAGATGTATTATTGGAAGAAGAGAATAGCAGATGGAAGTAAAGAGCAAAGCAAATATGGTTGCAAGAAGGTGTGATATGAACACTAAGTATTTTCACCTGTGTGCAAATCAAAGGAGAAAGGCTAATTCTATTAAAAGTATTGAGAGGGAAGATGGATCATTGGCTCAGTCTCCTAAGGAAATTGCTTAGTTGTTTACAAGATTCTATCGGAAGTTGTTTACATCTTCAAATCCTATTAACATACAAAGCTGTCTCAATCCTCTAGTTCCTAAAGTTGCTGAATAGATGAACAGGCTATTGACAAAGATATTCACAACTAAAGAAGTAAAAGAGGCAGTTTTCCAGATGAACCCTTTAAGTTCACTTGGACCAAATGGGTTTCCTGCAGCATTTTATCAATCTCATTGGAGCACAGTTGGACAGGAGGTATGTGAAGCTGTTCTTGAATTTCTCAATTCAGATGGTGATATTAGACAAATCAATGAAACCCATATTGTTTTTATTCCAAAGAAGAAGAATGCTAAATAGGTTTCTAAATTCAAACCAATATCTCTTTGTAATGTTATTTATAAGATCATTTCAAAGGTTTTGGCCAATTGTTTGAAATGAGTATTACAAGGGGTTATATCTCCCACACAGAATGCATTTTCCCTAGCAGATTAATTATGGATAATGTTATTGTTGCTTATGAAACTATGCATTGCATGCATAATAGAATCAAAGGTAAATCTGGTTTTATGGCCTTAAAGATGGATATGAGCAAGACTTATGACATGGTAGAGTGAGACTTCTTAAAAGCAATGATGATTAAGATGGGTTTTCATTCAAGATGGGTTAATTATGAGATGTATTAATTCAGTTTCATATTCTATTCTTATTAATAGCTCTCCACAAGTATATTTCCAAGCAACAAAAGGAATAAGGCAGGGTGATCCATTGTCACCTTACTTGTTCATTATATGCTCAGAAGCTCTAAGTGCACTGCCTAATCAAGCTGAGGCAAATAGAGTTGTCACTGGTATTTCAATAGCTAGTGGCAAACTTTATATTAACCATTTATTTTTTCTAGATGACAGCTGATTACTTTGCTAATCTAATGCTTTGGAATGGATTATATTGATTGACATTTTGACTATTTACAAACAAGCATCTGGTTAAAGGCTCGATAAAGACAAGACTTCCATTCATTTCAGCAACAACACAAATGAGGAGAGCAATAGAATTATTTTGAGCATAGCAAATGTGTGGTCCAAGCTTTGCCCACTTACTGCATGAGAGTATTCAAGCTTCCTAGATCTCTACTTAGTGAAATCAATAGAATTATGAAGAACTTCTAGTGGAATTAGCAGCGAAGTGAAGGAAAAATTCATTGGGTTTCTTGGAGTAAAATGGGGAAAGCAAAGTCAGCAGGTGGCCTGGGGTTTTAGAGAATTGGAGAGTTTCAATATGGCATTATTGGCAAACAAGGCTGTAGGGTTTTGCAAAGACCAGAGACACTTTCTAGTAAGATTTTAAAGCTGAAGTATTTCCCTCACACTTCCTTTCTTGAAGCAAAACTTGGATCCAATCCTTCTTGTCAAGATTGGTCTGAATACATCTTCCATTAGTTTTCTTTCATTATTTATAGAAAAGAGTTACAACTTGCTAAATATTTCTTCTATCGATTTCTCTGTAACATGTTAAGTGTCTATACACATTAAGACTATTTATAGTTAGCCTAATTCTCTGCTATACAATCTAAATATAGAAAGACCTAAATTATATACATAACATCCTCCCTCAAATTGATGTTGGTGGATCAAAAAGCATCAATTTGTCAACCAAGAACTGATGCCAGTGACGAGAAAGAGCTTTAGTGAATATGTTTGCAATTTGACGTTCAGTGGAAATGTGAGGGAGAGTAATCACATGTTTGTCAAAGGATTCATGTATGGAATGACAGTCAACTTCAATATGTTTCGTATGCTCATGGAAGACAGGATTAGCAGCGATCCGAATAGCACTGGTATTATCAACATGAAGATGAGTGGGATGCAGTTGAGAAAAACCAAGTTCACCTAATAATCCAGGAAACCATGTGATCTTAGAGCATGCGAAAGACATAGCACGATACTCAGACTCAATAGAGAACTTGGAAACTCTATCTTGCTTCTTACTTTTCCAAGAAATGAGTGCATTGCCTAAGAACATGCACCAGCCGGTAATGGAGCGATGAGTATCCACACATCCGGCCCAATCAGCATCACTATACTCCACCAACTATAAGGAAGATTCTTTATGAAAGAACAACCCGCGTGTAGAGGTGCCCTTCAGATATCGGAGAATGCGGCGGGCAACGGCCTCGTTTGTTTTCAGAAAACATCTCATCTCATCTCATCTCATCTCATATAATCATTACAACTTTCTCAACTTCCAATACAAAATAAAATAAACAATTTAATTTTTTCAAATCCCAAAACAAAAATAATATTAAAAACTATATTCTAACAATATTTTATTCAACTTATTAATTTTAATCTCAACCCATCTCATCTCATGCCTAAATGAAGATGTTGAGGTGCCTGCATAAATTGACTAACTTGCTGCACAGCAAAAGAAATGTCAAGACGAGTAATCGTCAAGTAGTTCAAACTCCCAACAAGCTGCTGATACAAGGATGGATCTGATAGAAGCTCTTCTTCTTCCTGACGAAGCTTAAGATTTACCTCCAAGAGAGTAAAAACAGAGTTACCCAATTGGAGACCACCCAATGAAATAACGTCCTGTGTGTATTTGTACTGGTGTAACAACGTACCAGTTGGAGTAAGCTACACCTCAAGGCCAATAAAGTACTCCAGGGAACCAAGATCTTTCATGTGAAATGAGGCCTTGAGATGCTGTTGTAATTGCTTAATTAACTCAGTATTTGAGCCAGTAATCACAATGTCATCGACATATACGAGAAGCAATACGATTCTTGCAGAAGTCTTGCGAAGAAAAAGAGAGGAATCAAACTGACTTTGACTAAAATGAAAAGCAAGCAGGTTAGAGCAAAATTTGTCAAACCATGCACGTGGAGCCTGTTTCAGTCCATACAAGGATCAGCGTAGCTGACAAACCTCTGAGGAAGGTGTAGCAAAAATGCCGAGAGGTGGGGACATATAGATTTCTTCCTTCAATCCCCATGTAGAAAAGCATTCTTCACATCCATCTGCTAGAGAAACCATCCTTGCGACGCAGCAAGTGTCAAGATAGTCTGTACAGTAGTCATTTTGGCAACAGGTGCAAATGTCTCTTCATAATCAATACCAGACTCCTATCGATTTCCAAGAACCACGAGACGGGCCTTATATCTGTCCAGTGAGCCATCAGCTCGAAACTTGACTAAGTACACCCATTTACAACCAATAGGTTTGACATCAGAGGGACAAATTACAAGATCCCAAGTGTGATTGTCTTGAAGAGCTTGGATTTCCTCTTACATAGCCTACTGCCAATACGCTTGGGTGGATGCCTGGGTATAAGAGTGAGGAACAGAAATAGTGTCGAGAGTGGCAGTAAGCGAGATGTGAGAAAAACTATACCTATCTGGTGGATGTGTAATCCAGGTGGAGTGTCGAGGTATAGGAACCGCAGAATCAGATAATGGATCAGTGTCTGGAAGGGGCGTTGAAGAAGGGGGAAGATGTTGATGATACACCATACCTAGTTGAAAACGCTTAATAGAAGAAGACACATCATCAAAAGCAGGAAGAAGAGTAATAGGAGGATCAGAAATAACCTGAGACTGAAAAAAATATTGATTTTCAAATAAAATCACATTCCATGATATTCGGGATTTATTTGCATGAGCATCATAACAAACAAATCCTTTCTGAGTAGGACTATATCCCAGAAAGGCACATGTGACAGACTGTGCAGCAAGCTTGTGACGCTCAACAGGTGGTAGATGAACAAAACAAACACACCCAAAGGTATGAAATGATTGATACTCAGGAGATATGCCAAATAGTCAAAAATAGGGAGAATCGTAATCTAGAGTAGTAGTAGGCAAACGATTGATCAAATAGACAGCAGTAGATAAAGCTTCTACCTAGAACTTAGAAGGTACAGAAGAGTAAATCAACAAAGAACGGACGACATCTAAGAGATGATGATTTTTATGCTCAGCGACTCCATTTTGTTGAGGAGTATAAGGACAAGAACGCTGGAAAATGATCCCCTTTTGCTGAAGAAAAGTTTGAAAAGAATGAGACATGTACTCTCCCCTGAGTCGGAGCATAAAGTTTTAATACAAGTACTGAACTGTGTCTCAACAAGCACAACAAATTTTTGAAAGACAGAAAACACGTCATCTTTAGAACGGAGAAAATATATCCAGTTGAATCAACTATAATCATCGATAAACGTCACAGAATAACAATACTGACCATGAGAAATAATAGGATTCACACCCCAAACGTCAGTATGCAAGATCTCAAAACAGTTAGAAGCACGACTACCATGCGCAGGAAAATATAAAGTTTTACTTTTACCAAGACAACAAGTAGCACAATCAAAAAATGCAGGAGAAGAAGAAAAGGAATCTTTATTGCCCAAAAAACCATGTTTCATAAGATGAGTCAAGACAACAGAATTAGGATGACCTAATTTCTTATGCCAGACTTCATTAGTATTGGCAGTAGCCGTACAAGCAAGAGAAACAACATTAGGAATAGAAAATTGTAAGGGAAATAAACGTCCTATTTTAGGCCCTTTCGCGATCACCATCCCGACACCTGATCCTGCACAAGAGAACCACCACGAGAAAAGTGAACATCACAATTATTACCTACCAATTGTCCAACAGAGATCAAATTGGTAGACAATCCAAGAGAGACAAAAACATCAAGAAATGAAGAGCCCAAATTACCAACATCAGTAATAGGAAAAGTATTGCCATCAGCGATCTGAATATTTTGCGTGTCTCTATACTTACGAACACCATGGAGACCCGTGGTATTACCTGTCATATGATTAGAAGTGCCCGAATCAACAATCCAAGAAGTTGAGTTAGTACACATACCTTGCAGGCCTAAGGCAGTAAAAGTAGACACAATCATCTGTTGGACCATTACTGGTGTGAGAACAGATGAATCAGAGCTTACAATAGGCGACGTAGAAGATGAAGAAGAAGACTGTACAGTAGCCTGAAAAACTTGGGATTGGTGATTCTGAGGCCATACTTGACAATCTTTGATGAGATGACCCTCTTTCTTGCAGTAGTTGCAAACTTTCTTAAGACAGTTGCCAACGATATGACCAAATTCCTTGCAACTGAAACATTGCAACTTGTTTCTCCCTCTCCCTTGTGCTGTATAGGCTACATTCACAGTCTTAGAAAAGACCTTCTTAGAAGTCATACCTATTTGAGTGGATAACCGTTGTTCTTCATGCAACAAATAGCCCAAACAAATATCCAAAGAAGGAACCAGATTACAGTTCAACAAACTAGCTCGAACGGGCTCAAATGCAGGTCAAAGCTTCATTAAAAACATATCGCGTTGACTCTCAGCATGAACTGCTTGAAGAGCCGCAGTGTCATAGTGGGAACCTTAGCATGAACAATGGCAGAATACTCACACCAAAGGTTAATAAATCCAGAATAAAATTGTGCGATAGGTAAATTGCCTTGACTATAAGTACTAATTTCCAATTCTAGTTGGAACTTCCCAGCACTATGATCTTGGTGGTAAATATGGTGAAGATAATTCCACATAGCCCGAGCCGTAGTAAAATAGCGAAGATTGGTCACAAGGTGAGACTCAATCGTCCCCAACAGCCGAGAGATTGATTACCTTGGCATCCTTGACCTCCCATTGAGCAAATTCTTTTTCATCGGTGGAAACTTTAGCATAATTATCAATATGATTTGATAATCCTTTTCCTTTCAAAAACATCTTAAACTGAAATTTCCATATATGAAAATTCTTTCCAGTAAAGCGAACAATAGTATTTTCAATAGACATGATGAAAAGTACTTAGAGAAATATGCTCAAGTAGTCAATCAAATAAGCGACAAGCCTAACTTAAATTAGGTCCAAATCCAAATGATAAGGGGTCCAAACGCGTAAACTAGATCACCCGTAAAACACAAGGAGAAGCCCAACACGTAAAATAAAATAAAATAAAAACACAAAGGAATTGAAGCCCACGTGAAAACCCACAAAACACAAAAGAAACACAGACCTGCCCAAAGTATTTATGAAAACAGAGATCACCGAGAGAACGAACCCACACAGCCACCACAAAGAGATCACCGAGACGTAGCCTACCTCCACACAGCCACCACACGGAAGGAACCCACCTCCACAGAGAGTGTCGTCTGCCATAGAAATGGTCGACTGCCTCATAGCTACCCAGAAACTTTCGGACCGCCCCAAAGACCTCCACAGAAATTGCTGATACTCACCAAAGGAGACACCCGCACGTCTTCAGCCACCAGAAACTACCTAGAAACTGCCGACAAGCACCAAACTACATTGCCCAAAATAGGATCACAGCAAACCACCACACAAAACCTGCCGACAGCCTCAAAGCCACCAAGGTGACAAGCCCACAAGTCGAAACTCACCAGACATGTGAGAAAACACTCACCACAAACTTAGAAACTTACCAATGTGCGAAAACAGAGAAGGAAAATAATTCCTACTGTCCCAACTCAGAAACTCTCAAGGATAAAGACCACAAAGAAACGATAATCAGAGTAATGGCTCTGATACCATGTCAAGATTGGTCTAAATACCTCTTCCATTAGGTTTCTTTCATTATTTATAGATTTCTTCTACTAATTTCTCTGTAACACGTTAAGTGTCTATACACGTTAAGACTATTTATAGTTAGCCTAATTCTCTGCTATATAATCTAAATATAGAAAGACCTAAATAATATACATAACACTTCTTTCATCTGTTGAAGTTTGTTTGCAGCTAAAAACCTAGCAGAGGAATGAACCATTTGGAGAATTGGCAATCATCTTCCTTTTGAATTCAAAGTTTTGTGAATATATTGGATGCTGATGACTGTGTTGCAGCTCTCATTGAACTAGATAATAAGCAGTGGAATATCCCTCTACTAGATTCTATCTTTTTTAATAATGAAGTGGAAATAATCCGAAGAATTCCAGTTAGTGCTTTTAATTGTCCAGACCAAGTTATATGGAGATGTACAAAGAATGGCAATTTTTCTGTCAATAGTGCTTATCATTTGTATAAGCAAATGGTGGAAACTGATAAAGGGCAAGCTTCAACTTCGAATAATCAAATAGAAATCTGGTCTATAATATGGAAGTTGAATATTCCAAATGCAGCAAAAGTGTTTGTATGGAGAGCTTGTTTGGAGTCTCTACCTACAAATGCAAATCTATTCAAAAGGAAACTGGTTGATTCTCCTAATTGTCCCATTTGCTCGAGAGAACAGGAATCAATTAACCATGTTCTATGGGATTTCCCAACAGCGAAAGATGTATGGTCCTCCATTAAGAAGATTCAGAAATGTACTCTAACCGAAACATATTTTTTGAAGTTGTTTGCTACTATGGCTGGATGTTTTGAGAAGGAACTTTTAGAGGAGTTTGTGATGCCAGCAAAGAAAATATGGCAGAGGAGGAACACTTATATTTTCCAAAACAATTTTATTCATCTCAATCTGGTTATGAAGCAAGCTAAACATCTGCTTACTGGTTTTCAAGAAACATTCACAGAGAAGAATTACAAAGAGGCAATCATGAATGATATTCATTGCAGTTGGGAATCTCCTCCTGGGGGGTGCTATAAGGTGAATTGGGATGCAACTGTTAATAAAGAACATGGTAGGTGGGCATATGGATTGTGATTAGAGATTATGAAGGTAAGGTGATGGCTACAAAATGTAATGTTCCCTGACTCTTTTGTTGTAGAATCTTTAGGGGCATTGCAGCTTATTCGTTTTGCAGTATAAATTGTTGTGAAATGTTATGCAAAACAAACACACCAACGATGGCAAGTAAAGTAAAAACAACACAATCAAGAACACGACACACAATATATATGGTTTGACAAATTGCCTACGTCCACAAAGCTGCAGAAATCTTATTAATCAAAGGAGATTATCATCACTCAATCTCAATTCACACTCTCTAAGGCCTTTTGCTCTCTCACACAATATGCATTCACTAGACAATTGTTCTCTCTCAAAATATGTTTAAGGCCGTCCAACACAAGTTTAATATGATGTATTTATAGTGAGTGGCGCTGGAAACCGTAATGATGTATTTATAGTGTCCAACACTCTCCTCTCGACACTTCGCTCGAGTGGAGTGTCGAGCACGACTCGAGCAAATAGCCAAATGAACATTGGCTCAAGCGAAGTGTAAAGCAAGTGTCGAGCGAACACTAAGGTTTATTTCTCGCTTGAGCGGAATGTCGAGCGGGACTCGAGCGAACTCTCAGACTTGATCTACGCTTAAGCGGTATGTCAAGCGAAGTTTGGCTCAAGCCAACTATCGAACCAAATTTCAGCAAATACTTTTTCAACTCTAAAACTAGTCTCCACATATACCCCAACAGAAATTGGACTAAGGAAGCTAATAGTGGAAGGGGATGCTCTACAAGTTATTAATAGCCTCAGTCATAATAATTCCCAGCAACGTAGTTCAGGGGTTTTCATTTGGGATGCTAAGCAAGCTTTGGGCCAAATTGATAGGTGAAGTGCACATCATGTGAGAAGAAATGCCAATATTGTTGCTCATGTTTTAGCTAAATATGCATTAGAAAGTGTGAATGATGTTATTGTTTTGGAGGAAAGTCTTCCTTGTATTCTTCCATTTATTTGATGAAGTCAATAAATAGAGTACTATTCCCTTTCAAAAAACAATTAAATTTACTTTATTTCATAATAAATCATCTTTTGCTAACTGATGAGCAACTTTGTTGGCATCCCTCCTTACATGTTGAAATTTTCAGGCTACATAACCATGTAAAAGCTTTTTGATTTCCTCCACCAGATGCCCATAAACACTAAAAAAATTTTCAAGTTTATTAACAGAATTAACAACTACTTGAGCATCTCCTTCAAGTATGAAATTCAATAAACCCAAATCCCGACAAAAGAGATAGGTTGCAAGTGCTTCCCATGATTCAACTGCAACACAATTCCAAAGATCTTCCCTGTCAAGACCACAAATAGGACATAGATCAAAATCAAGCACTTTCTTCTTTAACACGTTGGCTCTTGTAGGTAGTTCATTGTGACAAGCTTTCCAAAAAAAAAAACACTTTAACTAATAGAGGAGCATTTATGTTCCATAATCTCCTCCAAACAATATCACTAATAGTTTGAGAAAATTCACCTCTCCCTTGATCTTGCAACATCTTTTGTAGATGATAAGTACTCTTCAATGAAAAAGTACTTGAATTGGTATAGTCTCATATATGTCTGTCAGCACTATTTAACATGTTTAAGGGGAATTTTCAAGATAGCATCAGCATCTCAGCTTCAAAGGTGATAGTGCATGAATAGGAGTCTGATCTGCATATGTCATAGGTTTAGGAATCCATTTTTCATTCCAGATAGAAACCTTATTTCATTGTCAATTCTCCATATGAGACTCTCTTGTAACAATTACTTTGCACCCTGAATACTCCTACAAGCATAATAAGGTTTGTAACCCAACTGTGAATGTAAAAAGTCCCCCTTGTCTATAGTACTTAGCTTGCATAACTTTTGTCACCAATGAAGTAGGATTTTGAACAAGCCTCCAAGCTTACTTAGCAAGTAAAGTCTTGTTAAAACATCCAAAATCTCTAAAACTGAGCCCACCAATCCTTTTAATTACTCTATTTCAGTGAACCTATCCATTGTATTTTATTATATTGTTGATGACTACCCCACCAAAATCTCTACACCATCCTAGTTAGATCACACAATAGACTTCTTGGAAGATTAAAAAAAAATGCAAACAATAAGTAGGAATTACTTGTGCCACAGCTTTAATAATCACCTCTTTACCAGCTTGTGAGAAGAATTTGAGTTTCCAATTGTTTTGTCTTTGCCACATTCGATCAAGAAGATATTTAAAAGTTTTAATCTTTCCTCTCCCAACCATAATAGGAAGACCCAACTACTTTTCATAATAATGAATAGCCTTCACATCAATAGTACTGATAAGAAGCTGTTTAGTCTCATTTTTTGTATTTTTGCTAAAAAGCATAGTTGTTTTCTCTTTGTTCAACATCTAACCAAAGGCTACCTCATAAGCTCTCAATATCTATTGCACATTACGCCATTTCTGCATAGCAGCGTCAAAAGAGCAAGCTATCATTAGCAAAGAAAATATGATTTATACAAAAACATTCTCTCCCAAATGGAACACCACTTATTTTTCCTTGACATTCAGCCTTCAAAAGTGATAACTTAACACTTTAGCACCGAGTATAAAAAGATAAAGAGAAAAATGATCCCCTTGTCTAAGCCCTCTTGTAGAAAGAAATCTATAACTATGAGTCGCATTCACTAGAATCGAATATGAAATTGATTGGAGGCACTTCATTACACAGGTGATCCATTTCAAAGTAAAATCCCATCTTTTTCAGAACAATTTTAACAAAAGGTCATTCCATTCTATCATATGTTTTACTCATATCCAATTTTAATGCCATACAATCCTCTTTGCCTTTCATCTTAGTAGACATCGAGTGAAGGGTCTTATAAGCTATCAAAATATTATCATAAATGAGCTTATCATAAGCAATGGCACTGTGATACTGACTAATAACATGAGGCAGTATTGGTTTGAGTCTATTAGCAAGTAAATTGGAGCATATTTATATAAAATATTACACAAGCTAATAGGCCTATAGCCAATCACCTTGAGAAGAGATTTCTTCTTTGGAATCAAAAAAATATATGTTTCCTTAATGGCCTCCCAGGAACCATTATGATTAAGAAGTTCTATAACAGCCTTACAAATCTGGTCTCCCACAACATGCCAATATTTCTGATAGAAACAAGTTAAAAACCCATCAAGACTAGGGAATTTTAAAGGATCCATTTGAAATAATGCACTTCTAACTTCCTCAACAATATATGACTTGTCAAGCATGTCAATGAGCTCTATAGGAATATGTTTAGTGAATCCTTCCAGTATGTTTTCAATACATGTTGGCAGTGAAGTAGCAAAAACAGAATTGAAACCATTGATAAATACCTTACCTATAGCATCCTGAGAATGATAAGAACAGACCCTTTCACTCTCCACACAGTTAATATAATTCACCTTCCTTCTTTGATTTGCACGTTGATGGAAATACTTTGAGATACAATCTCTATATTGTAACCATTGCCGTTTGGCCCTTTGTTTCCATTCTAACTCTTCCCTTTCCAACACATATGCAATGTCTTGTTTATTTTTTATGATATCATCCACTACAAGAGCATCACGAAGATCTTGATATTGGGATAGAAGAGCTATTTTTGCTTGAGTTTCCTTCTTCACTGCAGTAGCAGTATCAATGTTCCATCTTTTCAAGAGTGTTCGACGTCTTCCCAAATTTTGTTGCACCTATTGAGCATGATCTGTAGATAACTTATCAGAAAACCAAATACTCTCAACAGTCCTACCCCAGTCAGATGTTAAAGTCCAACTGGCTTCAAATCTAAATGGTTTAGGTTTGCGAACAACCTTATCCATCTTTACCAAATGCATCAACAAATGATCAAAATTTCTGGTTGGTAATACTACTACTTACATATTTGAATATATGTCAATCCAGTCCTTATTAGCAATCACTCTATCCAACCTTTCTTTAGTAAAGTTGACATCCTTCCTATTATTACACCATGTGTACCTTGGACCTCTATAGTCAAGACTACTTCGATCACAATCATTTAGGGCCTCGTGAAACATGTCCATTTGAGATGGAGATCTCCAAGCTATTCCAAACTTTTCACTTTGACAAAGTATTTCATTAAAATCACCAAAGAATAAGCATAGAAGAGGATGGAAGTACTTCAACAATTTCAATAAAGTCCAACCCTCATACAGCTCACAAACATCAAGAAAACCATAAAAACAAGTAAGTTTCCAACTAAAACCAATACTAGAATTAGATACTTAAGCATTGATATGATGCAATGAATAGTTATGAAATTTCAAAACTATCTCAGCCTTCCAATACAATGCTAGACCTCCTCTACTGCCAACATTATCCTTTATAAAAACATTATGTAAGCCAAACTTGCTCAGCAAATGTACCATCATATTCCTCTTAGACTTAGTTTCCATAAGAAATAGAATATCAGGATTATTATCCAACACCAATTGGTGAAAATCAAGAACAATGCGAGGGTTTTTGAGCCCTCGGCAATTCCAACTTAGGATATTCATAATGCTCGGCAGGGCTGGCATCCAACCTCTACCGATTCATCCACTGGAAAAAAATTTCTCGGTTTACCAACCCGAATACTAACCCCAGATTTCTTCAACAAACTAGTTTCAACTCTCCTTGCTTTTCTCTTCTAAATAGGTTCCTCGGATCTCTAAGGATTATTAATCAATCTTGCCCTCCTTTTCCAAGATCTTGTATGCTTCTCAAAGCTTCTCAAATATACAATTGAGTGCCACCTTACAAACTGTGGAGAGCTCATGTGTCTGTTGTCCATCTTGAGGCAGCTGCAATGGAAAATCCCTTACACAATCCATAAACATATATTAATCAGCAAGTGCTCTTCTGTAACCATTACAGACTTATCAGGGAGACATACAAACCCAATCAGATCCACTTGTAACCCTCCTATCACTTTGTCATTCTTGATTCCAGATGATGAGCCACACGATATTGGTTTACATGATAATTGATTTTCCACATCAATAATTGTTGTAGCAATTAGTCCATTATTCAAATTTTGAACCCTCATAGGTAATTGTTCTTAACCTTGAGCAGATTGTAAATTGTCATAGAAATTCGCACTACTACCATCAATAGTATCACCAACCATCTTCTTCCTCCTCTCTATCAACTCCTCCAACAACCCTGACGATCGAATAGAAAAATTACCAACATTCTTCAAGGTAGATGTTTGTGATACACAAAGCCACACACCATATTGCTTGCGATGTTCTGGATTAGTGGAATTGGAACTCAACACATCAACACAACAAAAACTACCATGTTGGATGACACCACAAGAAAATAGAATTTTGGAAGCCTCTCATATTTACAAGTGACCCATGTATTTTTCTCATTGAATTTAACCATTAAGCCCCGAAAAAATGGTTTGGTCAGATCAATCAACACTTTGACACCTAAATAATTACACCAGCCAATGTCATTGGTATCCACATCAACCATTTCAAGAGAGCCAAAAACCAAACTCACTTTTTCCCCTACCATTTGATTCATACCACCCAGAGGAAGTTTGTGAAGTTGAACCTAAAAAGATTTCTTATCAAACAACATCTCTTGGATATGTGTATAACCATCAAAATCTTTAAGGATAACTAGATTCATGTCAAACATCTATGGACACCCCTGCTTAATTTTCAGTAACTCATGCATAGACTGAAATTCAATAACAAAAATGTTGGCACACCCACATCCGAAATACATATACTCCTAGCCACCTTCCATATCTTCAGCATAATGTTACAGAATGCATCAATGCTTAATGGTTTATCAGCAACCACTTTACTCAACAGCCAACATTTACCACACAAGATAGTTGCTTCAATATCACCCACTTCAATCTCCACTCTAGTTTTTTCTTTTTCAGTCAAAGATAAATTACAACATAAATCCGACAGATCATTCGCCATGTTGAATCTCACGACTATCACTCCACTGGTTTCCACCAAGGAGATTACTTGCTTGCGGCAAACTTTCCTCTCAAATTAGACACCCAAGAGAGAGACTTTCAAACTCTTTCCATAAAGTTTGCTTTTCTTTAATTGGAGAAGGAAAGTGATAGAAACAAAATTATTTTACAAGTAATCTTATATACGAGTAAGTTAGTAACACCGTATATACTACACATCAATCTCACTATATAAATGTATCACTTTCCATCACTCTCAAGTCATTGATTACATTAAACAAAAATCAAAGATTGATGGACAATATCACTTTATCGTAGTTGAATAATATCGCAATGAAAATATTGTATGTAGCATTTTCCTTCATAAAATATTATTCATTTAAAATAGAGTTAAAAAAAAATGGTAGTATCTCCTTTATTACCCGTCCGAGAATTATGTTCTTTCACATAAAAAATTAATCATACCTAGTTATAGATACATGTCAATTGAAATATATTATGTGACTAAGTATGAATTGTTTTTATTTTTACAACTCTATATTACTTTTTTTTTAATTTTTAATTTGTTAAAGAGTATTTGTTTAAAAAAGAATTATTTGCCAAATAATTTAATTTTAAATTTCTCTTGCAAATCAAATATTTTCATATCAATTACATGAATGCATCATCTACGTCGATTTACAAATAAAAGAACTCAAATGAGCCCCTTTTTATTTTCTCTCTCCATGCGATTTGCTCTCAATAAAAAACCAAAACATCACGCCTTCTCCACCCAGAGGGGGGGTGGAGCTTCGGCTCCTCCCTCCCTCCTCCCATCTGGCTATTCCCATCTGGCTAGTCCAAAAACTGTCCGGCCCATTTTTTTCGATTTTTATTTTGTTTTCCATCCATAGCAAGGAGAAGCATTGATCTAAGTTTTCCGACCCTTTACGACCGCCACACGCCCTACCGCAGGACTCCCCAGTTGTCGATCCTTCAAACGGCGAAGCAGATGTCGAACGGAGCGGCATGTGCATCACACATGTGGCTCAAATCAGGTGTGAGATCCACACGAGGCACTTTCTGGACCAGCGACCTCTGATCCTTCAGATCCAACCAACTTCTACCCTCTTAGAGTGGCACATGGCCTCCACGCACCACCACAATCATTGATGGTCAGTCATCTGCCGGCGATTCGACGCATTTCTTGTTTGTTATCTTATTATGTCTTCGCTTCTCTTAACCAAGAATTGTGGAAAATGGGTAGTTGAAGTCTCATGCAACCAGTCCAAACCAACAAATCGCAACGCAAATCACTTCAATGTGACTTCCATTCGTAGTACAGTCTGTTTTTTAAATTGTATCAAACTCATTTCAAGCAACTTCCCCCTATGGGAAATGAGTGAGGGTCCAAATCACTTCAAGTCATTGGCCCTTATCTCTCTTTTTTTTTATTGTATTTCCTAGTTTGAGATAATGTTGAGACCTTCCACTCTATTGACTATTGTATCATATAACTGTTAAATATATCTATAATATACTTGTTTAAAAAAAAAAAAAGGGAGGGCTAAAGGTGGTGTGGTGTACCTGTGGTATTCACCGTTCAGTAGAGTACTGAGAATTCAAAGATATGCCCAAAACCACATTGCTCGCTGAGACTGATTCGGGCATGAATTAAACATGAGAAAATAAAATAAATAAATTGGCCACAATCCTCTTTTCACTGTCTGTTTTCTATTGATTTCAACAAATATCAGGATAAGGCTGTCCGGATGGAGATGGGACTCAACACCACCTGATGAAACGGCCTTCCATTGTACAGTATTCCATAGTGAAATAATAATAAAAGAGCACAGACTTGGTTTTAAAAAAAAAAAAAAGTCAAAAAATGTTCATTTGGTCTGCCCATGACTCCATGTAATACAGCATTGGCTAAATCGCACAAAAATAGTTCAGTCCAGTGATTTCAGTCTATATCCATACCCAAAATAATATCTAGGATATCAGAGCGATATGCCCAGCAACAGCGACACAAAATCCTTCAATCTTAAGCAAAACCTTCAACAAAAAAACGAGGTAACGTTAGCTAGTTGGCCATATCACTCATTCCCCGCCTCTTCCTTCTCTCTGGACTTCCCCTCGTCTGCAATTTGAAATCCTTCAATCTTACTCGAAACCTCTTCTGCAGTTACCTTCACCTTTCCACTTGATCCATTTGCCGTGAATGCCTCGGTGTCATCATGAGTCAAAGGGCCAGTCTGCCATATTCTGATGGTTCCATCTTCAGATCCAGAGGCATATGATTCCCCTCCTGGTGAGAAACGCACACAATGTACAGGACCATGGTGACCCTTATTGCAGGCTGCATCCATATAAAATAAGTCACTATAGCATACATAGAAACTCAACAAAAGATTCATAGATCATTACGGCATCACAAAGGACAAGCATTAAATCCATATAACTCCAACATTTTTTCCTGGTCAAATATTTTTAAATAGATACAAATCAAGTTGCAGAACATACCAATCTCTTCACCAGTATGAAAATCAAATACATGAATCCACATATCTTCTCCTCCGGCAATAAACTTATTCCCATACTTTGGCTCCAAGGAAGCTGACTCTACCGTGCAGGGCATGTTGTAGCTCTTCACTAACCCAAAGCTGGAATACAGATAAAAGGATCATAAGCCAAACAATCGGAATCGATGCAAAGGAAACAGACTAATCTGCCTTGAACTTACTAGTTTGCATCCCAGAACTTGACAGTAGACCCATCAGCAGTGGTGATATAACGACCATCTTGGCTCACTTCAGCACTAGTCACAGAAGACTTAGTCTCAAGAGTTTGGACAATGTTACCACTTCTTACGTCCCACAATCTGTTGTACATTCACTAAAAACTTGAGTAAAACTTTGGCAAGAAACAGTAACTTCAACAAATAATATACAAACGAAGGTAGCTTCAATGATATGGGAACATACCTAACACCCCCCATATCAGTACAAGAACTTAATATTGTCTGATCACTATGGAGCCATGCAACTGTCCTGACTGAACCAGGAGACTTATCCACTTCTCTTGGAGCTGCATCTGGACGGTTTAAATCATATATCCGGAGACTTTTCTCCACTCCCCCAGTAAGTAAAAGGTGTGTGTCCTGCTCTCAGATTGGAAAACAGTGAGTGAGATTTGCAGAAATGCACAACGAAATTTATTTTGCCTTAATTTTCAGTGTCCATAGAACCATCCCTAATTTGAACAACAGCCCACATAAAATGGCAACAACGAATGATTCTAACAAGAATGACAATAAGTATGGTGCAAATACATAACTTGAAACTGATTATTTTGGTTAAAACATCCAGAAGTGTTATAAAAAAAAAAAAAAAAAGTGTTGATCGCAACAAGTTAGCACATAAAGTTCACACCATATTTGTCAAAAAGTATTAACTGCAGCTCCTAAACATCCCATCTACCCCCAAAAAATAAGGTGGGAGTAGTCATCGACTTGAGAAGCTACAGTAGGATTTTTTGTAGGGAGGTATGGAAAAGGAGCCTAAGTTCAATTTGGTGAAGTGGAACTGGGTGTGTTTGCAGGTAGTAAAAGGTGAGTTGGGAGTGAGGAACCTAATCCTCTTCAATTGAGCTCTTTTGGGAAAATGGTTATGGCACTATGCCCTATCAAAGGGAGAGCCATTGGAGGGTGCTAGGGGACATGAAATATGGAAGAGTTAAAGGATGATGGTGTTCCCAAGAGGTAAATGGTTCTTTTGATGTTGGTCTTTCGAAAAATATCAAAAAGGGTTGTGGGCAATTCTCCCTTTGCAATGGATTTGTGATGGGTCACCGGTCCAGGATTCACCTTTGGCATCATATTTGGTATGGTGACCAATCTTTAAATGCTTATGTGGTGGATCATTATCTTTTCATGCATGACTCTGCTCAGTGACGTGTTAATTTTGTTAGAAATACCAATGACTGGGAGGTGGATCTCTTTAGATTGTTCTTTGACTGGCTGTATTCAAGTATTGTGATGCATATCAGTGAAGATAAATGGTTTAGGCCCATCCAGAACCGGTGCGTAATCGGTTTTGGAAAATACAAAACCGATACATACCGATTCGGTCCTAAATTTTGTCCAAAACCGGACCGGACCGGTTACACCCCTACTCCTTGTGCTGCGAGATTTTTTTTTTTGGCACAAGGCGTCTAGAAACAAAGTTTCGCCTAATCCCAAGGGTGCACAGTCCCTTGGCAAGGAGTTTTTCACAACTGCACCGGGATTACAATTAAAAAATTGGTTAAACTTCATGTTAGCTATTAAAAATGTTTATCTCAACAACTCACTTGTAATAAAACTAACTTTCCTCACTTGTAAAAATTGGATGTACATTTCATATGCATGTATGTTTGTGTCAATCAACTGAAGGAAGAATATATCTACGTTTTTTTATTAAGCATATATCTACTTCTTTTACAAATAAAGCATAAATCTAATTACATACACAAGTGTCAAGAGCAACCTAGAATAACAAAATAAGAATAATAATAACAAGAATAGTAATAGTAACAATAATAAGAGTAACAATATAAATATAGTGATAGAAATCAAGCCAAATCTACCTCTGAAAATGTGCAGGCTCGAACAATGTGCTTGTGTTCAAATGAGTGCAACTCATCTCCTGTTAATGCATCCCACACTTTGCTGCAAACGAAATTGAGGCACATAATAGGTCAGCTTTTAATCAATAAACAATACTTAATCAGAAGGTGAATTTCATTCCAGCTTTTATCATATTAACAAATACATTATGGCCCTAACATGTTGAATATAACTAACTGAACAAAACCCCACTCAACTACCTATCACTGTCTTTTGTGCTATGAGGCAAAATAATCCATCAAGTACAAATTAACAAACTTCTCACTGTTTCAACTTTTACATTAGTAAATAAAGACTAGAAATGCATTGCCAAAATGGCACAAAATAGAGTGGAAAACATTTAGAAAATTATAATAAAAAACGATTGCATTGATATAAACAGTATGGAATAGTTTCCTGGCTAATTTAAACAAGTAGAAAGTTCCCAGGCTTCACAGCAGTTCCAAAGACATTTCTCAATCAAGCATAATTTTCCAAATGATCTCAAACCCATGCAAAGGATACAGTATTTTCAATTGCATTACATAACAAACATAATGAAGGGAAAAAAAGAGTTAATTATGTACGCAGTGAAGTCTGCAGAACCAGTGGCGGCCCGTAAAGCATTGGTATCCAGGCAGCAACTCCACACTGCACCCTTATGTCCTTCAAATGTCCCAATCCAATCTCCAGTCTCTCCATTTCTAAGCATGGGATTAGAATCTGCACCACACAAGTCAAACTCCGATATCAGCTCCATTCCATAAAAAAAAAAAAAAAAAATATTACATCGCAAGGAGCATTTGTATATGTTCACCAGTGTGCTAGTGCCATAGTTTCATGGCCTACCCGTGTAAATAACAAATTTTAAAGGATAAGTTTTTATTTTTTTGGGGTGAGGGTGTTAAGCGAGTATTCAATAATTTGATTAGGGGCTCATTTGGATATTTAGAATATCTCAAAATTCTATAAATTGTTTGTGAATAGTAGTGAAATGATATGAATAATAGTGAAATGATTTGAGTTAAGATATTTTATTGGTTTTGGGAAATGAGAGAAAAAGTTATATTATAAAGTAAAAAAATTGTTTGAATACTATTTTTTTTTTTAAATAAAAAATTAGTACAATTTT
This sequence comes from Juglans regia, assembly GCF_001411555.2. NCBI lineage: Eukaryota > Viridiplantae > Streptophyta > Magnoliopsida > Fagales > Juglandaceae > Juglans > Juglans regia. The sequence goes on from NC_049910.1 coordinate 32,895,278, forward strand.
TTGTGTTTTGTTTGGAAATTTGGAAAAGTTATATTGAGTTTTGTATTTGATTAGATGAAAAAGCTGAAGATTTGAAATCGAAAAATGTTTTGTGTTTGAATATGTTTAGGAAAAAATTATTATAAATTAGAGAATATCTGAAAATATCTAAGGATCCAGATTCCAAACAAGTCCGAAGTCGAGAAAGCCAATTTCCTTTTTTTTGGGATAAGAAAGAAACCCAATTTCTTACTTCTTAACGGGTAAATCAGCTAGCCAGAACAAGCTGATCAATAACAATTTTGATAAGTTAATAGCAATTACCCAGTTCCTTATCAAATCTAAACACCATCTAGCGGCAACCAGTAATGTAGCGCTAACACAATAACATCAGAAAAAAATCAATAAGAATGCGTACCTTTGCTGGCGCTGACGAGGAAGAAACCATCGGGAGTGACCGGACTGTAAAACAGATCCACGACAGGCCGAGAATGGCCGTGGCACACCAGTGGGACAGCCACCCTTTTCTTATCCATCATACAAAGCCCGCCAAAATCTAATAACCTAAATAATAAGTCTTTTTTTGTGATCTGCAATAAAGGAATTCGACCAAAACAACCCTAACCCTAAAAATTTACACAGAACCGAATCCCGGAAATTTGATTAGCGATTAGTGAGACAAGGTTTTTAATATGAAGATCAAGGTTGAAAGCAGTACATTGAGCAAGATTAATGCATGAAAATGGCGGTATTTAAACAAAGGTGGGAAAACGCTGGTTTCTTGGAAACGAAAGGCGGGGGGGTGAGCTACGCTTGAATCACACCTCCTAACCCTCTATAATGGTTCTGAGAGAAACAAATCGAAAGAAAAAATTACAGAGAAAATTAAAATTAAAATTAAAAAATTGAAAATCTAAAATGCTAGAGAACAAAGAGTGAATGACGGGCTAGGCGCAAAGAGGCCAAGCAGTCTATCTGGTTTTATACAGAGGCCGTCTGACTTCTTGGATTTTCCGTTTTTTATTATTATTTTTTTCTTCCTCAGAACTCTGAAGTTCAGAAGTTACACAGACCACGCTATTAATAACGCGTCACGCCATAAATTGAGTAATAGCATTGACATAATTTTGAGAGTTAATTGCAACTACTTATCATACCATTGACATAGCATTGAGTGGGGCTAGCATCGCGTAATAGAATAGTAATCTCTTTTCATCATTATTTTTTTAAAATTTTTATATAAAATATAATAAATAATTTAATTTTTTAAAATTTTAAAACAATAATAATATTATAATAATATTTTATTTAACTCATCTAAAACAATTTCATCTCATCTCATCTCATCTCATCTCATCTCACTATCCAAACGGATATTAAGTTTTTTCCTAAGAACACTCCCAGTGACTCTTGTAAAATACATTTTTCTTTAAAATATAAAGAAATGTTCTCAAAAGAGAACTTCATTGGATCTTGTATTTTAAAGACACTTTACATTTCGATACAGTGATCCCGCTACATGTGGATGAGCCTATTCATGATTGTAAACGTTTTAAATTAATTTATCTTTCCTCCTCGTACTGATTTTTCTCATTTCTTTAAATTTCCTTTATTCTCATTTCAGGCCCTCTCTCTTTCTCATTTTCATGCTTTCTTCATTGCTTGGAGCCAAAGACAGAACCAGAGTCTTCCATCTTCCTCGACTTCACTCATTAACTCCATCACCGATCATCCATTGTCTTCTGCTTCAAGCTCTACTCTCATTGCTGAGGTAAACATTAGAATTTTTTTTTTCCTTTAGCGTATACCAATTCACGGAATATATGGATGAAATACGATAGCTTTCTTGAAATCTCTCTCTCTTTGTCTCTCACTCTCTCCAAAACGTATGAAAACACAAATTTTTTCTTCTCAGAATATGAGTCTAGGAGTTTGTGTGGGTACATGTGTATACCGATTCACGGAATATATGGATGAAATACATTGGCTTTCTTGGAATCTCTCTCTCTATCTTTGTCTCTCACTCTCTCCAAAATGCATTAAAGCACAAATTTTTTCTTCTCAGAATATGGGTCTATGAGTTTTCGTGGGTACATGATTGTGGAATTTTACAGCATATATTGCACAGCATTCTACTCCTACTACTGCTACAACTCGTGTAGATAGAACAGAGGCTACAGGTCGTCTACCTTTAACTACCTGTCATGTGCATCCTGAAGATCTAAAAGACACTTCTGTTCCTACATGTTGTTTATCTGCTCTGGATGATATGCACAGAGATGCACCAAATTGATTCTTTTTATTCTTTCACTTTCTATTTTTGTCTTATTTGTTGAGATGTACAAAGGCTATTGGTTCTGAAATTTTATTGTTAGTAGTGGAATAGATGATTCGTTTATTGTTGTCTGCAGGCAGCTGGTCTTGTAGCTGTATATATTTTGGTTTCCTTTGTACAAACAAGTGACACTTTTTGAATTCAAACAAATACAGAGAAAACTTCTTCTCTTTGATTGCTTTTCTTTTCATTTCTGTTATGGTACCAGAGAACAGGTTCTTTTCCGGCTCTTAATCTTTCCCCCACTTTTCTGCAATGGAAGACCAACAAGAAAACCCTTCTCCTTTTCTCAATTTCAGTGACCCAAACAACCCATACCAAGTTGACAATGGAGATAATACCACTATCACACTCGTCATTGATCTTCTTACATCAGCAAATTATGTGATTTGGTCCCGAGCTATGCGATGGGCTCTTAGAGCAAGAAATAAACTGGGGTTCATCACTGGGTCCCTTATCAGACCTGCTTCATCTAAGGATCCTCTGTTTAATGCATGGGATCGATGCAATGATATGGTTGTTACTTGGATTCAGAACTCCATCAGTGCTACGGTGAAATCAAGTGTGGCTTTTGTGGACAATGCTCGAGATATTTGGGATGAACTTAGGGATCACTTCACTCAGCAAAATGGTCATATAATATTTCAACTGAAGAGGAGCTTTGCAAGCCTTCAACAAGAGCAAGATCCTGTGAGCATATACTATGGTAAGCTCAAAACCATGTGAGATGAACTCGATGTGTATGACCCAATGCCTGCATGCACGTGTGGACAACTGACTATTCTGAATGATAGATATCAAAGGGATAGTGTAATTCAATTTCTCATGGAATTAAATAACAAATACTCCAATGTTAGGGACCAAATCATATTGTTAGACCCTATTCCTACTATTACTAAGGTTTTCTCGCTTATACAGTAACATCAAATTATATATGCCTTCCTAAAGTCCATGGCCTAATCACCAACACATCTTATACTTCATTTAAAAACAATGCTAAATTACCTGCTACCACAAAGAAAGAAAGACCATATTGCACTCACTGTCACATACAAGGTCATACCTTTGAGACTTGTTTTAAAATAGGAAATGCGCAAGTCCCTAGCTATACTCATTGCAAACAAACTGGTCATATAGCTTAGAGATGTTATAAGCTGCATGGTTACTCTCCTGGCCATAAGTTTCGTAAGGGTAATGTTTTTGGGTCCTCTGTCAATCAGGTCAGCTTATCTTTGGACTCTAACCAAGAAGAAACTAATGAAAACCGAATAATTTTTACCAAAGCACAATATGAGCAGGTTATGACTTTGCTTCAAGCCAAGGATAATTCGACTACTTATACTTCTGTGAACCATGCTCAGGTTGTCTATCAACCTGTCACGACTGAGCCAAAACCTTCCAAAATTTATGGTATTCATCTTGCTCTCTCTTCTTTTACACATGAGTTTATTCATCATGATGTTATACCTTGGATTATAGACTTGGGTGCAACATATCACATGATCTATAGTGCCACATTCTTTTCTTCTGTTACTTCTAAAGTTTCATACTCAATCAATCTTCCAAATGGAACTTCCATGCCTGTTAGTCATCTAGGAAATGTTCAAGTCACTAATAACATCCTGTTGAAGGATGTTTTATGTGTCCCCTCATTTTGTTTTAATTTAATTTCATTTAAGAAGCTAACAGAAGCAGTTACCTGTTATTTGTTTTTTCTGTCTAATCAATGTTTCAATCAGGACCTTTCCACCTGGACCACGATTGGGATATTATATGACCATTTTGCTGAGTGAAGTGATCCAAATGGTCTATTGTGAGTGAGCCAACCTCCTATTCCCAAGCAATCAAGGATTCAAATTGTGCACAACCATGGATGCTGAGTTAGATGCTTTGGAGCAAAATAACACTTGGGGTTCTTTCAGACCTTCCTCCTGGTAAACAGCCTATTAATGTCAACAATGCCTTCCACCATGGGGATTTAGAGAAAGAGATTTTCATGAACAAACTACCAGCAAAGGTACACTAAGGGAGGTCCTAACCAGGTTTGCAAACTTCATAAATGTATTTATGGCATAAAACAAGCTTCAAGGCAATGGTATGCGAAACTCACTGCTTGCTTGTTAAATTTTGGTTTCTACCAATCAAGAGCAGATTACAGTTTATTCATTAAAGCTACTGAAAACTCTTTTACAGTTCTTTTAGTATACGTTGATGATATTTTGGTGGCCACTTATTCACTTGATTCCTTGGCATTGAGGTGGCAAGATCTTCAAAAGGGATCCACATTTCTTAATGCAAATATGCATTAGAAATTCTTGTAGATTCTGGTACTTTGGGATCCAAACCAGTGAAAGTTCCAATGGATCAAAATCTCAAACTTAGCAAGGACTCTGGTATTGAGTTGCAGGACCCCTCTACCTATCGCAAGTTGGTTGGAAGGCTTCTATACTTGACAACCACTCGCCCTAATCTCAGTTTTTCTATCCCCACACTCAGTCAGTTTATGTCAAAGCCAACGACTGCCCATATGTCAACTGCTCAAAAGGTTTTGAGGTACCTTAAAGCAGCTCCTGGTCAAGGCCTTATTCTTGCTACTCGTTCTTCACTTCAGTTAGTAGCATATTGTGATTCGAACTGGGCTTCATGCCCTGACACACGTAGGTCAGTCACAGGTTACTGTGTTCTCCTTGGCAACTCACTGATTTCCTAGAAATCTAAAAAGCAAGGAGTGGTTTCAAGGTCCTCAGCAGAAGCTGAGTACAAGTCTATGGCTACAACTTTTGTTGAAATTATTTGGGTCAAGTTTCTCCTTGCTAATCTTCAAGTTCCTCATCCACAAGCTGCTCACCTCTTCTGTGATAATCAAGCAGCTATTCATATAACTGCAAACCCAATTTTTCACGAGTGTACCAAGCATATCGAATTGAATTGTCATCTAACTTGAGATAAAATCATCGATGGCACCATTTCTACTTCTCATGTTCCTACTCATCTCTAACTTGTAGATTTTCTCACCAAGGCTCTTCCTTATACTCTTCTCCAAAACCATTTATCCAAGATGGGAAGAACAAATCTGTATTCTCCATCTTGTTGGGGGGGTTATTGCAGCATTCTACTCCTACTACTGCCATAAGTCATGCAGATAGAACAGAGGCTACAGGTTGTCTACCTTCAACTGCTTGTCGTGTGCATCCTGAAGATCTAGAAGACACTTCTGTTCCTACATGTCATTTATCTGCTTTGGATGATATGCATAGAGACGCACCAGATTGATTCTTTTTATTCTTTCACTTTCTATTTTTGTCTTATTTGCTGAGCTGTACAAATGCTATTGGTTCTGACATTTTATTGTTAGTAGTGGAATAGGTGATTCGTTTATTGTTGTCTATAGGCAGCTGGTCATGTGGCTGTATATATTTTAGTTTCCTTTGTACAAACAAGTGACACTTTTTGAATTCAATCAAATACAGAGAAAACTTTTCTCTTTCATTGCTTTCTTGGAATCTCTTTCTCTCTGTCTCTCTCTGTTTCTCACTCTTTCCAAAATGCATGAAAACAAAAAACATTTCTTCTCAGAATATGGGTCTAGGAGTTTGCATGGGTACATGTGTATACCGATTCACGGAATATATGGGTGAAATACGCTGACTTTCTTGGAATCTCTCTCTCTCTCTCTCTCTCTCTCTCTTTCTAAAACGCATGAAAGCACAATTTTTTTCTTCTCAGAATATGGATCTATGAGTTTGCGTAGGTACATGATTGTGAGATTTTACAACATATGGAGAGAATTTGCACCTAGCGATGTATGTTATTTAATAAGCAAGAAAGATCATGAATCGGACCCCAGATTTTACAATAAAGTGACAAGCAATTGTTGTTGTAAAATGTATGTAATATAAGGGTGAATGGATGCTTATATATTTGTTTTTGGTGTAAAATTAATTACATATATATTTTTGAAAGAATTTGGTTTGATAAAAACCACACATTTTACATGAGAATGGCTATTCCAATTGTAAGAACTGTCCTTTGCGTGTATTTTTCGTCACTGGTCTTTGATAAGAAGTATACTCATTTTAGTTTAATAACATTTGCATGATCATTTTGTGTCAACTTGTAGAGTAATATAGTGAAGCAGTCAAATGTAAGGAATTTCTCTTGGGTTGTGAATAAGACACCTTTTTGCAAAAGTTGATGATTTGGACTTGTGGTTCAGTATCTTACAACAATTTGTTGATTTCATTGAGATTTTGTATACAAGTCTGTTCTCATAATGATTTGTTGGATTCATTGAGTTTTTGTATATTGATGATTGATCTTTTTTTTTATATGCAAAAAATATTCTGTTTCATTTGGGATTCTATTTCCTCAGTGTGGAGGGTCTGCTGGATATTCAATGATGGGTGTTGACTCACTCAAAAATGAGTAGCACAAAGGTTATCCCAAGTGCAGGAGGATGTCGCGTAATAATTAGAAATAAATTCCTAGATCGTCTCCTCAGGAAAAGTTACTTTAAATCAAACTCGTTTAAAATTGTGAAAATATTCACAAAGAGAAAATAAAAATGATGGTATGTGCAATGGATAGAAGAGTGCAACAAGAATGAAAAGGGCACTAGTCATGGACTAGATTTATATTTTTGAATTTTTTAGTGTCGAAATGAAATGTAAAAGACTAACAAATTGAAATTAACAATCAAAGAATCAACTAAACTGAACAATCTTAATTAATCTGAAAATTAACAATAAACTTGAAATTATTTAAGTCATAATTAAACTTTAATCAATCTAATATGCAAAGGAACTAAGAGATTAATAAAACTAAGCTAAGAATTAAACTAAATTAAAAAGTAATTGACAAAATACGAACTGAAAATTGAAAAGCCCCAAAATCAAGATTCTAGGGTTCATCCTTGTATTCAAATAAAAAATTCTCAAAATTAATTTATAGCAATTGTAATCACTGTTCAATGAAATCTTAAAATAGCAAGAAAAATAGTGACATTAAGTAAAATAAATTGCCCAAATTTCTAAGCCAAAAATCTCAAAATTACTCCATAAACTTTAAACTAAAATTAAATAAATAGTAGAAAGTGAAAAGAGCAATCCAAATGAATAGAGATGGAGGTGGTAGGCAACGGAAGAGAGGGCTGGAGCGCAACAATTGGATCCTCGAGATTCTTCAAATGTGCGGCGCTGCTATGCAAAAAATCTCCAATTTCGTACCAATGATATGCTTAAATAGGGTAGGAAAGGAACCCTAATGTCTTCATATTCCCGCACACAAAATCGCTTAAATTTTAAGACTCAACTTAGTAGCTACGTACGCGCTTCAAGAGTTTGAATTTGGAAATCTTTATTAGAGACAACTTTGTAGCCCTTTAAGATAGTTTTTCAATTCATTAAGAATCGTAAAAATCCAATATTTGAGCGAAAATTTATGATTAAAATACTAAAGTGTATCTATCTTGTCTCCTAACGCATTTTGAACTCTGATCCGAATTACTCTCAAACTCCATCATTATCCTTATTTGAAGAGTCCTACACTCGTTGAAAATTCTTAAATTATTCCAACGTCTTGCCCACTTAAAAGTCCTTTGAATTTGAATAGGTTTGGACTTGCTCTTTTATATACTCTTTTTCTTTGACTTTTCTCATGCATTTCTTTGCCTATGTAAAAATAAATAAAAATTAGAAAAGAAATAAAATAAAATAAAATAAAAAATAAGAATAGTATATAAAAAAATATGTTGTGCATGTGAATGAACATTGTTCAATTAAATCACAAGTTATAAAATTAAGTATAAATCATGCTATTAACCAATTTAAATCACAACTCAGATTTATTCATCTTAACTATTTTTTCATCTAAAACTAATAATAATGTAATGAAATAAATAAAATATATTAGTTTTAAATATATAAAATATGCAATAATTCAGCTCAATTACATCCTCCAACTAGCGTTTTGCTAATCCTTGAACAAAATAGTGAAAATTAATTGAGATGCGATCGAAATTCAAACAGAAACAATCAAACACAATTCTGAATTCTCACAAAAGTGACACGTTACTACTCTGCCCCCAGGAGTTATAACCACCAAGACTATCTCAACAATCTTTCACATAGAATTGAGCAAATGTCTCAGAACTCAATGTGTGTGTGGAGCTAAATTGGTTGTGTGTTCATTATTGCTAGCCATGATTTGTCATAAGATTTTTCAACCTTAAGATTAATCATTGCTGATTCTAACTACCTCAAAACCCAAGGGACTAGCAGTTTTCAAGCCAGCTCTATTTTTAAAGGTTGAACACTCAACCCCCAAAGTCTTGGGTAACTGTTTCTAACCATTTACTTAGGAAAGTTCACTAAGTCGCCTTTATCCTTCTTTATTATTATTATTATTATTATTATTTTATTATTTTCAAATCTTTTTTTTTTTTTTGAAAGCATGGCCCAGTAGTCCTGCAGTTTACTTCTCCTGTGTTAAATCAGTGAATAGTAAATAAGGAACACTACAAGTGTAAACATGTGCAAAATGTCCTTCAAAATTTGACATTCGTTCTACAAAAATCTTATCAAGTATCATCTCAATAAGTATAGCATCCATGTGTTTCAAGCTACACATCAACAAAATATGATACATAAAAAATCATGCTCTATGCTTAGGCTTGAAAATAAATCTTCACAGAATGATTCCGCTCAACTACTCTACCAAGATGCTCAGACTTCACAAAATACCAGAAATGGAGTGTGTGTCAATCATATATGTATCAATGCATATCATATTAATTTTTTTTATATATATCTGTGCATACACGCTACCCTCCAACTAGTGAGAGACATGATCCTCAATGAATTGAACGAAAGAAAACAAAGTGCACAGAAATAAACAAGCAAAACAAAAAAATTAACATGAAATATAAAGTAAAAAAAAAAACAACAAATAAAAACAAACAAAATGCAAGTAAAGAAAACTGTAAAGGGGAAAAGATCAAAATACTTTTTTGGAATCTTGCACAAGCAAGATCTCTTCGTGTGAATCAAAGACTTTCAGAAACGGCTTTAGACGTTGTCTGTTGACAGTGAAGCTATTGCCATTCTTTGGATTGACAATGTCTATCGTGCCGTGAGGATGAAACTTCTTTACAATGTATGGCCCCTTTCATCGAGATTTCGGCTTTTTGGGAAAAATATGCAGTCTTGAATTGTAGAGGAGTACTTTCTGATCAAGAACAAGACGTTTGTCATGAATCTTCTTGTCATGCAAGACCTTCATTCGATCCTTTGCCAAGCGGGAATTGTCGTAGGCCTCTCTCTTTATTTCATCAAGTTCTGAAATCATATCAACAACATGCACCTTTAACTCGTCGCAATCATCAGGTATCTTACAAGTATTGAACACATTCATTTCCAATGTCATATTCCCGAATGTGAGTTTCAGTACTCCACTTCGATAATTTATCAATGCATTGGAGGTAGCAAAGAATGGGCGCCCAAGGATGACAGGTGCTTGGTAAATAGTAGTGGCTGGCTACTACATATCAAGAACTACAAAATCCCTTCGAAACCTTGACTGATCTGTCAGCTAACTGTAGCTTGATGTAGGTCTTTTTTAGCTCACTTAATCACAATTGCTCATACACTAAGAACGGTAGCAAGTTCATACTACTCTCCAAATCAAGTAAAGCTCTTCCAATGCATGACTCATCAATCATAATGGAAATGTTGGGAGAGTCGTGATCTCCGAATTTCTGAGGAATCTTGCTCAATATCAATGCACTGATTTGCTCCGTTAGGAAAGCTTTCTTTTTTACATTCAGTTTCCTCTTCATTGTGCACAAGTCCTTAAAAAATTTTGCATATGAAGACACTTGTTGTATGGCATCCAAGAGTGGAATATTAATCTTTACTTGTTTGAAAATCTCCTGAATCTCAGTGTGGTATTTGTTCTTTTGGGCAACTGCCAATCTTTGAGGATAGGGAACCACAGGTTGGTACCCCCTACTAGTTTCAGCATCTGCACTCATAGGCTTCTTCAGCTCTGGTCTCACTACCTCTGATTCTTTTTCAGCTTCACCAGTCTCTGTGACATCTTCAAATGTAGGAGCAACTACCTGTGTGTCCATAGTTATCTCTAGTTGGGGAACTTCCCTTCCACTTCTCAAAGTAAGGACGACCTTCACTGTCTCAAAAATCTCCCTTAAGACATTATGCACTTGTTGTTGTTGTTGCCGGTATACTTGAGGATTAGGTTGAGGCTATGCTGGGAATTTCCCTTTCTCTAGAGTGCTCAATGTCATGCTCATCTTATTGATGGTGCCCTGCAAATAATTTATGGTTTGAGTGTTCTGATTGTTTGTGGTGGCCTGAATCTGCATGAATTGCTGAAGTGTATTGGTCACTTGTGCCATACTATCATCTAGAGACTTCTTCACAGATGATTGAGGCTGAGAACTCTGTGCAGCTACATGAGGCTGAAATCCTAGAGGTGCTACAAAAGGATAGCTCTAAGAACTCTAATATGGCTGATACTGGTGCTGAGGAGTAGCCTGATGAGGCTGATACTGGTGCTGAGGAGTAGCCTGATGAAATGGCTGCTGAGAAGGTGGCGGAGACCGACTAGGCTGATCATTCCTCCATGATAAATTTTGGTGATTCCTCCACCCCGGATTGTATGTATTGGAGAAAGGCGATTTTGTGTTTTATTTACCCAGTTCGCTGATTGCATCTGCTCAGAGCCATTCTCCTGAAATACTAGCATAATCGGGCAATCTTGGGTCTTGTGGTTTGAATCAGTGCATATAGAGCATGTCTCTATTGTTTTCACGGCTTTCATTTTTTCCATCTCCATGACCTCTAATCTTCTAGTCAATGCAGCTATTCGGACTTAAACGTCAATGTCCTCCTTAAAGTCATATCTGCCCCCACCAGCAATAGCCCTCAGTGATTGTGCTGTCAATGAAACTCGATTAGTGTGAGTGTTGCATTGTTGTTCGCTCTCAGCAAGATAGTCAAAAAATGGCAATGCTTCATCAGGTTCCTTATTAAAAAATTCTTCATTGCACATAGTCTGAACAAACTGCTTGCATTGTGGAGTGAGACTAGTGTAAAAATAATTCACCAACCTCTAAGATTCAAAACCGTGATGTGGACAGATGTTCACGAAATCCTTAAACCTTTCCCAGCTAACCTGGAAAGTATCGTCAAATTTCTGATTGAACTGGCTGATCTGCTCTTGTAAATACTGAGTTCTCTAAAAATGAAATTTTTTTTGTAAGAACTTACGCTGCATATCAGACCAACTAGAGATAGAATTAAGCCTCAAAGAATTAAACCAAATCTTCGCTTTATCCTTTAAAGAGAAAGGAAGTAAACGAAATCTAATAAATTCATCAGTAGTGGCTCTATTGATAAAAATAGTGCATGCCAACTCAAAATCTATCAAGTGTTGATAAGAACTCTCATAATCCATCCCTTGGAACTAAGGTATCACTGACATCATACCATGCTTAATAGAAAAATTAGGTGCATCGTCTGGTAAAATAATGCATGATGGTGTAGTGGTGTGAGTGGGCTGCAAATAGTCTCTAAGAGTGCTAGGTGTAGGTGCAGTCATGGTTTGTTCAATTAATGCCCTCATCTGTAGAAAAAACAGAAGTGCTATCTATCTCTAGGTTGTGTATACTACACTCAGTGCTCAATGTAACTCTAACCAACCTATTTGAATTGTCCCTCATCCATAACATGAAACATCAGTCCAAATAGCATAAGTAAGGTTCAAGTGACTGAGTAGTAGGTGACAAGTGAAATGTGTAATCAGAGATAAGATAGTGAAAAAAACATTTGAGATAAAATAAAAAATAACGAGTCTAAATTTACGTCAACCAACTAGTCCCTGGCAACTACGTCAAAAACTTGACTCACTCAAAAATGAGTAGCATAAAGGTTATCCCAAGTGCAGGAGGATGTCACGTAATAATTAAGAATAAATTCCTAGATCGTCTCCTCAGGGAAAGTTACTTAAAATCAAACTCGTTTAAAATGGTGAAAATATTCACGAAGAGAAAATAAAAATGATGGTATGTGTAATGGATGGAAGAGTGCAACAAGAATGAAAATGGCACTAGTCATGGACTATATTCATATTTTTAGATTTTTTAGTGTTGAAATGAAATGTAAAAGACTAATAAATTGAAATTAATAATCAAAGAATCAACTAAACAGAACAATCTTAATTAATCTGAAAATTAACAATAAAACTGAAATTATTTAAGTCCTAATTAAACTTTAATCAATCTAATATGCAATGGAACTAAGAGATTAATAAAACTAAGCTAAGAACTAAACTAGATTAGAAAGTAATTGACAAAATAAGAACTGAAAATTGAAAAGTCCCAAAATCAAGATTCTAGGGTTCATCCTTATATTCAAATCACAAATTCTCAAAATTAATCCATAGCAATTATAATCACTATTCAATGAAATCTTAAAAGAGCAAAAAAAATAGCGACATTAAGTAAAATAAATAGCAAATAAATTGCCCAAATTTCTAAGCGAAAAATCTCAAAATTACTCCATAAACTTTAAACTAAAATTAAATAAATAGTAGAGAATGAAAAGAGCAATCCAAATGAATAGAGAGTAATAGGCAATGGAGGAGAAGGCTGGAGTGCAACAGTTGGATCCTCGAGATTCTTCAAATGTGTGGCACTGCTGTGCAAAAAGTCTCCAATTTCGTGCCAATGGTATGCTTAAATAGGGTAGTAAAGAAACCCTAATGTCTTCATATTTCCGTACATAAAATCGCTTAAATTTTAGGACTCAACTTGGCAGCCACGTATATACCTCAAGAGTTTGAATTTGAAAATCTTTATTAGAGACAACTTTGTAGCCCTTTAAGATAGCTTTTCAACACATTAAGAATCTTACCAATTCGATATTTGAGCAGAAAGTTATGATTAAAATACTAAAGTGTGTCTATTTTATCTCCTAACACATTTTGGACTCTGATCCGAATTACTCTCAAACCCCATCATTATCCTTATTTGAAGAGTCTTACACTTGTTAAAAGTTTTTAAGTTGTTCCAACATCTTGCCCACTTGAAAATCCTTTGAATTTGAATGGGTTTGGATTTGCTCTTTTATAGACTATTTTTCTTTGACTTTTCTCATGCATTTTTTTTGCCTATGTAAAAATAAATAAAAATTAGAAAAGAAATAAAATAAAAAAGAAGAATAGAATATAAAAAAAATATATTGTATATGTGAATGAACATTGTCCAATTAAATCACAAGTTATAAAATTAAGCATAAATCATGCTATTAACTAATTTAAATCACAACTCGGATTTATTCATCTTAACTATTTTTTCATCTAAAATCAATAATAATATAATAAAATAAATAAAATATATTGATTCTAAATGTATAAAATATGCAATAATTCAGTTTAATCTGGTGTTTAAATGAATTGTTAGCTTAGGCTAGTAAGATATGGATGGAATTTTTGTATGAAAGTGTGTCATAAGGGGGGTCTATGGAAATCTTCCTTTTAGCTCATAAAGATGAGAGTTAGTGGCATTGATGGAGATTGCATTTTTTTTTATCACCATGATTGGGGTCTATATGACATTATCAAAAGCTACATCATTGTATGCTAGTGGAGCACTATAGATAATTTAACCATGTAGATCAATACTTCAACTCTTCCTCTCCTATCTTTTGTGCTATTTTATTGATAGAAAATGTCTTCTGGTCATCGATGGTCAGGGTATACCCCATTGCTATTATTAATTGGTATTGGTCCTCAAATATTCTCTGGTATATCAAAGCATCAGGGTCTGCTTCTTTTCCTTCTTCCACATTGGATATTACCTTTGGGAGAATCTATAAATTAAAACAAAAAGAGATGTACTGGATGTGTGTTTTTGAGAATCTATACATGCTTCGTGAGAATGTATTTTTGTGAAATATTTATCCTTAGTGTTCTTGGTCCCATTTTATTATTTCTCTTCATTTTTCTTTCCTTAGGCAGTATTATTTCCATTCAATTACTACAAGTCCATTATCTCTTAACTATTATAATAACTCTATCAGAACCCTCTAGTTACACTATCATTTCTCACTTCCATTCCCTTTTCTTGTAACACAATTAGTGGGTTTCCATGTGTGTTCAAGCTCATGGGTCCTCCTTCATGTTATTGACAGTTTAGTTTTCTGGATTCAAAGCTCATTTTAGTGGTTTCCGCTAAATTTAAGATTTGGGTTGTGGTTAGAATTGGGTTTTGTGGAGCTCAAAATAGTAACTTGTGCTTGTAAATTCTCTGTTCTTTAGAGAGTTTTGTAGAGAGACAAAGTTCGACTTTGACTACTAAACATGACAAGAATATAACATTAAGCTAAACATAGTAAAATTAAGGAAATTAATGTTACATCTTGTACAAAACAAATCTAAACATAATGAAATAGATGAAATTAAGGTTACATCTTGTACAAAACAAGAATATATCATTAGGCTAAATATAGTGAAATATAAAATACAAGTACTTAAGATTGACTATATATTTGTCATAAATGTTCGATAAGATCCGATTGGAGTTGAGAATGAAGCCCTCGAACTCGAATATGATGATAATGTTGAATGAAGTTTACAAATTCATTTGTATGCTCATGGGACACTGGCTCATGGGATATTTCATCGTTTTGTTCATAAACGAAGTCTTCTACTCGAAGATAAGAATGCCGCTCATCTTCTACGATCATATTATGAAAAATTATGCATGTCATCATAATCTCCTTTAGCATTTGTCGATCATAAAACCGTGCAGTTATGCGTAAAATTGCAAATCGAGTTTGAAGCACTCCAAATGTCCGTTCTACATCTTTTCTTGTTGATTCTTGAGCTGCAGCAAAATATTTTTTTTTATGACCATGTGGATCATGAATTGTTTTGATAAACGTTGACTACGAAGGATATATACCATCAGCAAGATAATATCCCATTGAGTAGTCATTTCCATTTATTAAGTAGTTGACCTTCGGAGCATGTCCTTTAGCAAGCTCTCTAAAAACAGAAAAATGTTATAGGACATTAATATCATTATGAGAGCTTGGTAATCCAAAAAATGCATGCCATATCCAAAGGTCGTATGATGCTATGAATTCTAAACTTATCATTGGTTCATGAATGTGACCACAATACATTCATATCCATGCACTTGGACAATTTTTACATTTTCAATGCATGCAATCAATACTTTTTAACATCCTAAGAAACCCACGACTTTCTCCAACTTCGAGCAATCTAGCAATATCGCTGTCGTTTGATGATTTTAAGTACTCGTTGGAGAATGTGCTAATGACAACCTCAACAAATTTCTTCAAACACTCGATTGCTGTATTTTCTGCAATCCTTAAGTATTTGTCCACAAAATCACCATATACTCCATAAGCTAATATTCTCATTGTAGCAGTTATTTTTTGAAGGGAGGATTGTCCAAGTCTTCTAGCAACATCTTTTCTTTGGACAAATTATGATTCGTATGCTTCGATTGTAGCTTGAATACACAAGAAAAGATGACATTGCATTATGAACCTCCTACTGAATAGATTTGGAAGATATATGGGTAATTTAGCAAAATAATCTTGGAAAATGCGTTGGTGGCCTTCAAATGAATTTCTTCGAATGAATATACGACGCGGAATAGAATTATGACGCGATGTTGAGCCTCTTTCATTATCCAAACGTTCTGCTTCCATAGTAAGAGCTAAATTTATTTCCAACTCCTCATCAGATGACAAAGAGTCAAATACCTCAAAGACAGATCCATAAGAACTATATAGAAAGAAGAACAAGAAAAATTATGTAAAGAAATGGAAATGAAGATGTTGATAAAATTAAATGAATAAATTGTGTTATTTATAGTTGAAGCTTTGAGAAAATCAAAGGTATATTCTTAGTATATACTAAAGAATATACTAAAAATATACACAATTATAAAAAATTGATATTCTCGGAATATACCAAAGAATATTTTAGAAATATTCTTTTACAATTATCGAAAATGGATATTCATAGAATATATCAAAGAATATCTGAAGAATATTCTTTTACAATTATCGAGAATGCATATTCTCATAATATATTTTGAGAATATTTTCATTATATAATTTCTTTTTTTTATTTTTTGAATTAATTTATATTTTAGTTTAACTTATAAATTTGGATTAATTTAAAATAGAACATAATTATATGACATTGTATATGAGGAGATATTGCAAATATCAAAAGATATGAGGATATCATTGGTAGTTAGAGAAAATATTTGAAATGAATAAAAAAAAATTAAAAAGTATAATATTTAAATTATATAAAGAAAAAATAGATAAGCTGATGTATGATATATTGTAAAAATCATTATGTAAAATAGAAAAAGTGGATTTTCATATATATTTTAAAGGATAGGATGAATGAGCGATTGAAAGTGCTCTATTAATGAATTTGCAAATGAGAGAGAAAATAATTAAAAGTGTTTTAGAGTTGTGAATAGTATTCTCTACATCTAGAGAATTACTGTAGCAAATTATAAAATAAAGATCACAATATAAAAATCCATTGGAAGGGCCTTTTGATCAACTTTCTTTTACAGAAAAATATATTTTACATAAGCCATTGTAAATACTCTTAGAAGAAATATTTGAAATGAATAAAAAATATGTTTAAATGATAGAGAAAAAATAGATAAGCTAATGTATAACCTATTGTAAAAATTAATATGTAAAATAGAAAAAATGAGTTTTTGTGATATATTTTGAAGGATAGAATAAATGAACCATTGAAAATGCTCTTACAAGTCAATATCTAAATATGTAACAACTTTCACGTTTGTGTTATATTAAACAGACTTATAAATACTTTTTTTTATAAGATAAATAACGTTATTCCTAAGCTTTAAAGATTATATGATGTAATGGTCGGATCCGACCAAGGATTATTCATAAACTTTTAAATTATTATTATTTTTTAATAATTTAAAAAAACTTGGTGAATTTAAAACATAAAAGATAAACCATGCGGCTAACTTTTAAAACAAGTTAACATTTAATAATTCTTTATAATCATATTCATATAAGAAAAAAGAAATGGCCTGTGAATATTAGTCCTCAAGCTATATACAGCCAAAATGTTAACATCCACCCACCAACGTTGCCAAGATTGGCCAAACAACCGAAAAACCTATATAATTTAAATTTTGGAAAATATAAATTGAGATTAGACTTTAATCACTTTGCTTTATGAAATAGAATAATGTTATAAAATATAAAATCGTTTTCCAACAATTTTATGGCATTTAAATTTAACTAAATTGAATTGTTCTTTTTCAACAACTAAAGTCCTGTTTAGATAGTGAAAGTGCTTATCTCATCTTATCATTACAATTTTTTTAAATTACAATACAAAATATAATAAACAATTCAATTTTTTCAAATTTCAAAACAATAATAATATTAAAAAATAATATTCTAATAATATCTTTTTCAACTTTCATCTCAACTCATCTCATCTCAACTCACTATCCAAACAACACCTAAATGTTGCAATCTTTGATACCCACTTCAATGCTTCTTTTGTGGAGTGAATTATTGGCTTCACATAAAGCCAATTGCTCGAGTCATTGCTTGAGTGTTTTGTGGAGAATATAAGCCAAGCGAAGAGCTCCATTTTGTGAAGTTGTGCTCCATTATAAAAGTTCATCGTTGGGTTGGATTGAACAAGAAGAGCAATATGTGAAGAGAAACAATTGATTATAAAATGAATTATAATTTTTTTTTTATACAATAAGTTGTAAAAAAAAATGGTTGTGGAATAACATGTCATATCTCGTTATATATATAAGTTCCTGATTTTAAAATTAATTTATTATTAAAAATAACTGTAAATAAGAGATTTATATAACAAAATGAAAAAAAATCCATACTCACATCTTGCCAAGGCCAATTTTGGCACTAGAAATGGAGTGTACAGGCAAGTACTGCAAACCTGATAGAAACCCATGTTTTGTGGTCCATGGCCAAGCCCCTAGTCATGTGGGGACAAGGCTAGACAACCCCAAAATAGCCTTAGGGGCATGTCATGGGGCCTGCCTTGACATGCCCAGGGTGCCCAAGGGGGCTAGTGACCAAACCAGCCCAATCAGCATGCAGCCCGCACGCCCAGCGCGCACAACACGCATGCCGCGCGCGCCCGCAACACGCCCAGCGTGCCCCGCGCGCCCAGCACGCAATAGTCCCGCGCGCACGACCAGTGTGCACGCGCCCCAGCAGGCCCAACGCCCAGCGCCCAGGTAGCCTACCTGGGCCATGCCAGCTTGCCCACGCCCAGACCAGCCCAGGGCCCTGCTAGCCACATCCCATCAGCCAACCTAGCCCATCCATGGGCTCATGCATGCCATGGGTCAACTTGACCCATGCCAACTATGTTATTTTTTATTATTTATTTTTATTTAATTATTTATTTTTCAAGGGACCTATTGGGGGTTTCTAACTTGTAACTCTTATAAATAAGATCCTTAGACTTTGCTTTCATATCTTTTGAACCTTTGGCAAATTCCCTAAGTGGGTAGACTAGTTCTTGAGATCACCCATCGGTGCTAGGCACTTAGGCTTTTTGGGTGAAATTCGTGAATCCCAAAGAGAGGATTACACCTTACAATTCATAAATAGGTGTGGTTTAATTTATCTTTGTTCATTTCATCTTTAGGGTGCAATTCGTGAATCCCTAAAGAATCATTAAACTTATGAGTATTTCCATTCCATCTCTTGTCTTCCATTTTCTATCTTTGATTTTATTATTTTATGTGCATTGCTCTGGAGTTGTTCTTGAGTTATTCATAGTGTTCATCCATTTCATTGCTCATTTGATCCATTCCATTCCACATACTCGACCACCATAGTGTTTGTCATCATTTCCATAAGTTTGTCAATATACCATAAATTTTTCCCTCCATACACTTTGCCCTAGCCGAAACCCACATAGCCCCACTCCCACATACACCATTCGGCCAACCCTAGTGTTGCCCTACTTTCCATATAAGTTCACCTTCCCATAATTGCCCTTCATCCATCATATCCTTAACCCTAGCCGCCCATCATCATTTCCCAACACTAAACCCTAAACACAAGTGGCGCCAACCCTAGTGTCTCATCTTACCATCTTTGTCACCTTCCATAAATAGCTCCATCATCCACATCTAGCCACCCACCTCAAAGTTTTATAAGGAAACCCATTCCTTTTATGAGTCTTGACTTCCTCCAATTCAAATTCAAATCCAAATCCCAATTCCAATCTCTTATTTTAAGGAATTGTAAATCCTCTTCAATTCCTTAAACCACTCTTCCTACAATCTCTCCAAGTCAACCATTGACTTGCCATCTTAATTCAAAATTCAAACTTCCCTCTTCACTCAAAGATTCATTCTATCTTACAAACTTTCCATAACCATTCCCAAGCCAACCAAACCCTAGCCTCACTCTTCTATCTCATTCCCAAATCCTAGCATCATCCTAAATTCCAATTCTAAATCAATCTCGAAACTCATCCAAGCCACCTCACAAAACCCTAGCTAGACTTCACCTTACCTACCCTAATCACTATCCAAGTGACCCAAACATCAAGGGTAACCCTTAAGCCATTTCCATTGCATTAAATACTCATAATCCTAAGCCAATTTTTCAAGACCACACCAACCCTAATTCCACCATAGCCCATGAACCCTACCTCGTCTCATTCATTCAACCCTAGCATCCATCATCTTGGCACTTCACTCAAGAACAAGTCTAGTCACTCATATTGATTTGCCTTAGCCTAAACACTTAGCCTACCCAAATACACCATCATTTTGTGGAAAGGTCAAGCAAGTGGCACGAACACTCGGTCACCATCATCATCAAGACTAGCTGCGGATCCTTAGTGTTAGGGACAAGACCGGAATCCCTAACAAAACCCAAAAACTTTAATACTCGTTGAGGAGTGCAAATTTACCCTGCATGCATGCATCTATCGTCTTCTTTTCAATCCCCAACCTTTTCTTTAGTACAAATGAGTTGGTTGGCTTGGAAGAACTCACCCCAATGGCAGTACATATTGGCAACATGAGTAACGACAAGGTTTGCACTAGATTATAAAGCTCGTTATAGGTTGTGTACTTCTGTTTAGTTTTGTTCAATTTCTCACTAAAATATAAGGTAAAAGTGTTAGGGAGACTGGTCCATGTACGTGACCGTGTCTCTATCATTCTTGATAACCAAAATGCTAAAGACACTAGTCCGTGTACGTGGATCTTATTTCTTTAATTATCATAGTTTCATAACATAATAGTGTTAAACCCTTTACGATAAAAGAAGGTAGTGACCTGTGAAAAATGTAAGCATTGTGAATATCTATGGGTGCAAGCCAATCTACAATTCCTAAACTTTTTGAGGATCTATCTATGAGCACACATTTTAAGAAAACTATGAATCATTAACCCATGATGATTTTACTACAAGAAAATTATTTATTTATAACTAATTATTTCATGTAAAAATGATTATTTTATGTCAAAATGAGTCTGTTTTGATCACAAATAGTCATTTTTGTTGTAAATAATTCATCACAAACGCTCATTTTTTTTGTAATGTTATTTGTATGGTTTTGGATGAGTAACAAATTTCACCACTAGATGAGATTGTGCTAATGCAACTTTTATGTTCACGCAATGTAAGTGATGAAGATAGCAATCTTATTCAAATCATCTATCTCCTTAGCCTTAGGTGCTACACTAACCATGAATGTCGTAAAATCAGTCTTTTGCTGCTCAATCTAAGCCGATATCGATACGACTCTGAGTATGAAAAGTGATATTTAGATTATAATAATGTAATTAAATTCTATTTATTATCTCATACACCACATATTAATATGTAATTTGTTATTTTTATTATTTTATTTAAATATATATATAATAATATGTAAATATGTATATTTAAATAAAATAATAAAAATAATAAATAACATGTTAATATGTGGTGTGGGATGATAAGGATCGTTTCTCTTTTAATAATTTGTAATCTCAAATAAGATTTAACTTTTAAAATCAATAAGTGTATAAGGAAATTATCGTGGGCTATTGGCCCACAACTTAGCGAAGGCTTAAGCCCACTCATAATTTTTTTTTTTTAAGGCAACTGCTTTCTTTATGCGTACGAAAACTATGAGTCCGGAGTAGTCTATATACATGAAAATTGCACAATTAACAGGTTAAATAGACAGCTACCAAACTGAAACTACATATAGAGTATAACTAAGACGGCCTTTGCATTCAGATCCGAAATCGAATTCAGCGACACTCCTCGGCCTTGGACGATGGCGATGGTTGGAGTGGAAACGAAGCATCCAGATGCGGCGGTGGCCGCGGCGGAGGAGACTTGCTCGGCCAAGCCGTCGAAGCAAGGTGAGGGGCTGAGGCAGTACTACCTCCAACATATCCACGAGCTCCAGCTCCTGGTCCGACAAAAGACCCACAATCTCAACCGTCTCGAGGCCCAGCGGAACGAGCTCAATTCTCGAGGTAATCTTTGTCCAGAATCCATTATTACCCTAACCCTAAGTTCATATCCGATGGTTGATTATATTGCGATTGATTGGATTCTACTAGGTTTATATTTGGATTTGGCCGAGGAATTATCGATTATAGCTTAGGGTTTTTGTTGCTTTGATTTGTTTGGTGGTTTTGTTAAGGCGTCTGGTTGTCAATTCCTGCAAAACGTGATAAGACTTTTCGACACTGTAAAAACGATGGTTAGGATTCGCCTCCTTAATGGAAAATTTTAGTAGAATTGTAGGCGGTGTATTCAATTAATAGGATGAAATCAGTAACAATCGATGACGGTTCAGGCAACAAAATTTTGAGGGAAAAAAAACAGGAAACGATCAATAAGTCATATCCTTACCAGAGTTCCGGCCAAGTTCATGAGCAAAGAAGATGATAACTATGTGTATTGTCAAGGGAATCTGAATTCCACTTAGTTGCAAGTAAATAAGAAGCGACCTACAAATGTGGCCGTGGGTGTTTCTCATTGTAAAAAATTCGCCTACACTCCCAATTTCTTAAGATCATCAATACTAACTCGCCACAATTTATCTCCATAGTCTCACTTTAAATTCTTCCCATCCCGTTTCTACTTTGGGCTGCATCTTCAGAATGTGTCTATCATTAAGTTTAGTCCTTAATGCCAAGTTCGATACTTCCATTCAATTATAATGATGTCAAATAATAGATGGTATAACAGGTGTATTTGGTTGTCATGTGATGCTCTGGCAGTAGCATACTCTTTCCTTCCCTTTGTTACCCAAGTATTGATTCTAATCAATTGTATCACTTATGTTTCATGTTTCTATTTCTTTTAGCTTGTTTTATTTTTTAAGAACTCTGATGGAATTTTTCTTTATTGGTCAATGAAATGGCAGTGAGGATGCTTAGGGAAGAACTACAGCTACTCCAGGAACCAGGATCATATGTTGGTGAAGTTGTCAAAGTAATGGGGAAGAATAAGGTTTTAGTCAAGGTAAGTAGTCATCCTTTGTTTGCTGATGTTCACTGTGATTCTGTATAATCACATTTCATATCTTTATAAGTAAGTAAACTTATTATTTACTTTTGGAGTTTGAACTTTTGAACTGACATTATATGCTCCTCCCCCGCTCCCCTTTTTTCATAACAGTTTATTTGTATTCAACATCTGTTTAAGATTTAAGAGACTTTTATTCTGTGTTCATGTGATTGGGTTCAATTTATTGTTTTGCACTTTGTTTTAATATTTGCTTTTTCTATACTTATGTTTAGATACTAAAGATCACTGTGGCACACATATATGCGATTTCATAGGGTTTCAACATAGTGGGTTAGATCAACAGTTCTGTATTTTTTCATGATGGAGTTGGAGAGTAGTAGAAAGTTTTGTTGGTACTACGGAGTGAGGAATATAGTATTGATAAATAGCTTGGAAAAAGTTTTTTAAACCTAATATTACATTTGTTTTCCAGGTTCATCCTGAAGGGAAATATGTTGTTGACATTGATAAAAATATTGATATCACGAAGATCACTCCATCAACAAGAGTTGCTCTCCGCAATGACAGCTATGTTCTTCATTTAATCTTGCCAAGCAAAGTTGATCCACTAGTCAACCTTATGAAAGTTGAAAAAGTTCCTGATTCTACGTACGATATGATTGGTGGTCTTGACCAGCAAATTAAAGAGATAAAGGAGGTTTCCTTCATACCCTTTCTTATTTTCTACGTTTACGGCCTACTTACCACTTTGGCTCCTGTTAAAAGGTTCTGTTAGGTGGCTCTGATTGGAATGATAGTTTAGACATTATTTTTAATTATTTTTCCAGGTGATCGAGCTTCCAATCAAGCATCCTGAATTGTTTGAGAGTCTTGGGATAGCTCAACCAAAGGTAAGATGATGTTTCCCAGTTGTTTTTTTTCCCCACTTAATAGACATTGATGCTCACAACTTCCACCCATCTCTCTCTCTCTCTCTCTCTCTCTCTCTCTCTCTCTCTCATATATATATATATAATAGGGTGTTCTGCTATATGGGCCACCTGGTACGGGGAAAACTCTGTTGGCTAGGGCAGTTGCCCATCATACCGATTGTACTTTCATCAGGGTTTCTGGTTCTGAATTAGTTCAGAAGTACATTGGAGAAGGTTCCAGAATGGTTAGGGAGCTTTTTGTTATGGCCAGGTTTGCTTGATCTCCTTTATACTCCACATACTTGATTTCTTTCTAGTATTTTCATATCATTATCTTTTTCGTCTCTCCCCCCATGCCACCTTTTTGTTTTTATCATTTTTTTTGCTTTCTGTAGCTGGTTAAGAGCATTGGTATTGGCTTCATCAAAATTATCTCTAAAATTTGATGAAAAGTACATGATTTCTATAAATGCAAAACCTCTCTAGGTATAACCCCACATTGAATTAGCCATTGAATTCATCAAAATATTTTTTTTCATATTTTACAATTACACTAATTATATGTTAATTAATAATTTAATTTGATTCTTACATTATTATTACAAGACGGTTGGAAATTAAACGTGAATAAAAAAGACTTTTGGAGATTAAAAGTGAATAAAAAATAGATTTGATGAGTGAATAGGAGCCCTTCAAATTTGAAGAAACCCATCCATTTACTGTAGCTCAAAGCTTCACACTTATTTCTTTGGCTAATCCAATGCAGCTCTATTTTGATGAAATTAATCATATTTTACATTTGGCTAGACTTTTGATGAAGCCAATGCCAATGCTCTAAGTTTCGTTTATTTATGGAAAACTAGATTAGGAAAAATATTTTTTTTTTATTGGCACCGGGTGTCCAGGAACAACGTCCCGATTAATCCTAAGGATGCATAGGCCATCAGCAAGGAGTTTCCCGCAAGTGCACCTCGGATAATTCAAGGGAAAAATCCTCCAGTCCGATGGCCCCTAGAGATTGTTTGCATCCAATGAGATTGAACCTTAGACCTTGGGGCAGCATACCCCCAAGCCCAAGGTCTTTACCACTTGAGCCAACCCCTAGGGGTTTTAGATTAGGAAAAAGATTATCCATGTAAGCTAGGCCATGCAGTTCTGAAGTCTTTTCATGCATGAAATTAAGGTGGTTTATGGATACATGTATTTCTAGTTTACATGTCTCTGCTAGAGGCACCCCTAAAGATGCATAGAAACCTCTTTGAGTATTGTTTAATTTCTGACAACATATATCTGTCTCCTTTTGGGAAATACTTCAACTGTGGAATTACCTTTAATCATTCATTAGTCTACTTCTCTTTAATCCGAAAGGTCTGAATGATACTGTACGTGATCTATACATTAATAATCATGGTTTTGTAAGTACTGTGTTTGAACTTCTTCCTTTTATGGCAGGGAACATGCTCCATCTATCATATTTATGGATGAAATTGACAGCATTGGATCTGCTCGAATGGAATCTGGTAGTGGTAATGGTGACAGTGAGGTGCAGCGGACCATGCTGGAGCTTCTCAACCAACTGGATGGATTTGAAGCATCAAACAAGATCAAGGTACTGTCTTTTTTTCAGATGCAGCCCTGGTAATTTTGTTTTGGGTATTATTCATCACTGTGACATCTACCTACCATATCATGCATTGTTGTCAGGTTTTGATGGCTACCAATCGGATTGATATTCTGGATCAAGCTCTTCTTAGGCCTGGGCGAATTGACAGGAAGATAGAATTTCCTAATCCTAATGAGGAGGTATATGTCACAGCAACTTCAACAGCCTGAATGTATTTTAGTATCCTTCTATGTGGATATATCCATATGTTTATTGATATAAAAAAAGAGATATATCCATATGTCAAGTTATGCTTTTACACTCCATGATTAGTGCTTTTGCTAATTTTACACTCGTTAACTTTTGCAGTCTCGTTTTGATATTTTAAAAATACATTCAAGAAGAATGAATTTAATGCGTGGGATTGATCTGAAGAAAATAGCGGAGAAGATGAATGGTGCATCTGGTGCAGAGCTCAAGGTATGCTTCATGTTGGATGAATGCAGTTTTCCGTCTCTAGGCCTTCGATGTTATATACTTCACTCTTTATTAAACCATAGTTTTGTGTGTGCAAATAGATGTTAAACTCATTTGATCAGTACTTGTGCAGGTCAAGTGTGTTGGCTAATATTGCCAGAACGTTTTTCTCCTTGTTTTTTTCTTAATTTATCTGCTGCGAATCTTAATTACCCAGTGCTAAAAGATTTGAATTGAACCTGACCAAATCCTGTATGGTTATCCTCAATTAACTTGAGGGAGCCTTTGTTAACATATGCAGCAAAAGATGTGAACTCAAGCCCAACCGCTTGTGGTTAGGTCAAACGGCCTTGCTTAAAGACTTGAGATTTAGAACTGCTAGACAATTGCATTTTCTATTGTAAGAAATAGGCAACTAATGACAAAATATTCTGATTTCTCATATGGGGGAAGGTTCTCAGCCTGGCTATTTGATGCAATACTATGTCAATAAGTTGCCAGGTTGTCGCTTTTAGCAACTTCTCTTGCTTGAGCTTACTGCATCTCCGGCTGCTATGTTGTGTTTACTTTGAAGTTGCCTGTTCTTTTGCCCTATTAAGATTCTGGATTATTGATTATTTTGGCACATATGCTGCTTAACTTTCTTGGATGATTTGGAAACTATGTACAGTAATGTTAATCCTATTGGTCTTACCTGGCTAGGACAGGCATGTTGTTGGGAGTGAGGGATCGTGTGTACATGTTCATATTCTTATTTTTTGGGTCTGCAGGCTGTGTGCACAGAAGCTGGGATGTTTGCTCTGAGGGAGAGGAGGGTTCACGTCACACAGGAAGACTTTGAGATGGCTGTGGCGAAGGTAATGAAGAAGGAGACCGAGAAAAACATGTCATTACGGAAGCTGTGGAAGTAATGTTCTATGTTTTTCATGTATTTTTTTTTCTTCCATTGATAAGATGTTCTTCCTTGTATTTTGCACTGTTCTTTGAGCCTACGCGGATATAAGAAGGAACTGATGAAGCTTGCAATGGTTCAAGTTTAAAACCATTGACATCTCTGTTTGTTTGATTTGATCATATCTTTTAAAATGAGACATCTCTCTCTAATATTGGCTTCATACTCCAATTTATAATATCTCACTTTAATGTCCCTTTTTCTTTCTTCGCCATTACATTCCATTCAATGTACCCTCCGATCTTTAGGTTAGATGACAAGAACTACCACAATCATTGACACTCGAGGCTTGAAGGAACGGTTATGATCAAACCATAGTAATAGATGGGTATGGAGAAACAGTTTACAGTTGACTTAGGTCCCACATTAAAAAATCCTGCACTAGACAAAGGTCAAGGCCTTTTGTATATACGACAGCCATTGTGGATCAAGGTTCCTATCTCTTCACGCTTTTCATTTCCTCCAAGTGCGGAGTCAAGCCTTACATTTAAAACCAAGTCCAGGTCGTTTCCTAACCTTCTGGAATTTCTCTATCCATGGAAGGTGGTGACGTGATAACAGAGTTGCGTTCATTTTTGAGGAGTCAGTCAGTCAATCTTCTAGAGATGAATTTTCCAACGTCATTGATAATAATAACAGCCTGAGACATATGTCACTAGTCTGCCGAGGATCGGATTTGTTCTGAACTTTGAAAGAGGTAATGGGATTTACAAGGTAGCTGTTCTTGTTGAAAAAAAATGTGCATCTATATATGCACGTCGAGTTTGGTTCCGCAAGAAGAATAGTCAAATTTACTTCCGGTATTTTTATTTTTGAAACAAACAGTATTAGTAGGAGTGTTCATCCGGGTTCCAATCCAAGAACCCGGATATACAGGACCAGAACCCGAGTTTCAAACCCTGGCCGGGTTAGACCTGGGCTAGAATCCGAGTGGATCCAGTTTTTTGAAACCCTGAAATCCAAGTTCCGGATTGTACCCAGATTTTTTTTTTTTAATTTTTTTTTAACAAAAACCTATATCATTCAGTTTCTTTCAAGATGCATTTTTTTTATTATTATTATTCTAAGAGCCTATATTCTATTGTAAATTTTTCAAGAAAAAATGTTCATATTCTTTTATATATAAAACTAATTACCTTTATAACTAAATGCATCTAAAAAAACATAATGCAATCACTACATATTTCATTATTTAGTATTTATACATTACATTACAAAACACAAATTACAATATATAAAATTACATATCGAAAGTAGAGCCACCAATACATAATATGTCTGCTTCATGTAATCAATGCATTCCTGCACAATTGAGTTTAGTTTATGATGAATTTCCTATCTCAGAACAACCATTGTTGGTCCAAGCTTATCAACAAGATGTATTCAACAGAAAGGTGAAAACTGCAACTCTGTGGCATTAGTTGAATCTGGGACTACATGACCATTCCTTCATTAAAGAAATAATTAAAACATCTACCCAAAGGAACGGGAAGTGGGAAACCAACCATAGGTAAATAATTAAAACATGCTTAAAGAGACCAGTGAAAGAGGGAGAAAGAGACCCACAACATTTTGCTGGCATTGCTAGCACCAAAAACCTTGTGAACAATGGCAAACTTGTGAGGGTCATCAGAAGGGACAATGCCGACTCTATTTGGGTCTTACACTTGTACATTTACGTGTGTCCATTACACAACAAACATCATACTTGGTAACGAGAAAATATGTCCATTACACAACAAATGGACATAATGGCATAAAAGAGTTTAGAAAATACCGAGTCCCCTGCAACCAACTTCTTGTGGTTCACGAACGTGCTCCACCCAGTTGTCAACAGAGCATAATGGCATAAAAGAGCTCAGATAGCAAAATAAAATAATAAAAAAAAACCCATGTTTACACCCACGTTTAACAACATATACTTTATACCCATGTTTAACAAAAAAAAAAAGAATCCAGATCTATCAAAGATTCTTCCATTCAAACATTTTCATCAAAACAGACCCAAATCAATAAAGTAATAAAACGAGAAAATCTTAAAAAAACTGTTGCAGAGAAAGCAAGCCAAGACTAGTACTATGTGTTGCTCCGAGGGTGAGTTTTTTTTTCCCCTTTTCATTTTCTGTACCACACTCCATTCTGGGTCATTATTCATTTTCTACACAAATGTTACAGAGAAATATTGCCTTGGTTCTTCGTTTTCTACACAAATGTTACCCAAATCACAGAGAACAAACCTTGGGGTCGAGAGGATGATGGCGAGTCGGCGACGACAATGAGGTCACGAGGATGACATGGTTTTTTGATCGGTACTAAAGGAGGGAGGCTAGGGTTTCTTCGATCGGCACTGAGAGAAGACCTTCGAGCCCCGAAAGAAACATGAAGAAGAAGATGGAATCATCGAAAGAGACCTTCGATTTACTCTCTTCAATGAGTGACGGAGCTTTACTCGACAAAGACACTATAGTTTCAACGTGAGCGAGGAGAGAGAGAGAGAGAGAGAGAGAGAGAGAGAGAGATGGATGGGAGTCTGGGAGAGTCAAAGATGAAGGCTGAAGCGGCTCTAGGGTTACATCTTTCGAATTTATATAAACCCGGGGCGGTACCGGATGTTTATTATGGAACCCAAGTCCGGACCGGATGAAACCGGTTATTAGAATGCAGGTTTCGGCCAAAAACCGTTATCGGAACTCAGTTATGAACCCGGATAACCGGGTTTCGAACCGGGCTGGAAAAAAATCAGATCTAGATGAACAGTCTTAAGTACTAGTTTGGATAATTTATAACTCAATTATTATTGAAAAGCCAAGGATAGACAGAGGCTCCAACCTAGGGGACTTGGATTTAAATAGGTTAGATCTCGATTTGAATAACTTGGATATACAGGATTTAGGTAAGAGGAGGTTGCCTTTTTTCTAAATTTATGTGCATGGGAGAGCCATACAAGTTGTAGATTTGAATACTAAGGTTGATGACAGCAGTAGTTGGGTAGTGGCCGGTGTAGATATGAAAAAGGAGGGAAAAAAAGAAGAAAAAAGAAAAGAAAAGAAGGGTGATATATGGGGCAAGTAGATTAATATATATGAAAAATCCTTTTTGTAACCCGATGTGAAGCAGAAGATGTAATTTCTTATAAGAAAAACAAACATTTGTAATGGATTATTGCGACGAAAATAACTATTTGTGATGAAAACAGACTCATTTTACTAGAAATAATTATTTTTGTAAAAAATAACTGATCACAAATAAATAATTTTATTATAATTTGGAGAAATTAGGATCCGAGTAGCTTTTCGCAATTTTTTGAATTCGGACAAAACATCCTAATATTCAATGTGGTATTTTAATGTTATTTGCAAGTTTATATATTGATATACTAATTACATCATTTGCAAGCATAATATATATATATATATATATATTTGTAAATTTTGTATTACTATTATAATTTCATTATAGTGATTTGTTTAGGGATATTACTTGCCCTTTCTCCGCCCATTCAATGGACGGGGGATAGTCCACTCAGATACATAATTGATTTATAAACAAAGAGTCATACTAGGCTGCCATCTAGCAATGATCGTTGGTCGTGCCGCCTAACATAAATTTGTATTTATATATATATTTTTTTAACATATTTAAATATTTTTAAAACATAAAAAATATATCAATAAATTAAAAATTACTTTTTTAATTATTAAGTAAAAAAAATTTAAAAAATTTAAATACAGGAGCGGTCAAAGTGAGGACAATCTGAGGCAACTTACTAATATTTTCCTTAAACTAATCCATATTTGAAAGTTTACAGCCATTTGAATATTGACATCACGCCCTTTTTTTTTTTTGTTCCTTCGCGTGGCATAAATTAAGGATTCTCTGCTCCAAAGTTCCTCACACATTTCCAAAAATGTCGAGCACTTGGCCAATTCTTCAACGTTTATCCCTGATCATGATCACCTTCTTCCTGCAGCAGTTCTTTACTAATACCTCCCATGGCGATGTTGGCACTGCCGCCCGGTATTCTCCCCCTTACTCACGTAAGTGTATATATAATCAAAGCCTTCTGATCTTCAACAAAGCTACAAAACCTCCATAACTCTGCATATATATATAACTGATCAAAGCCTTCTTCTGATCATCTTCAATTTCCCGATGAATTTGATATATATAGCGACGGCATGTTATGGCAGCGACCCATCGCAGCTCCCGTCGAGCAATTTGTTTGCGGCTGCTGGTGACGGAATCTGGGATAATGGGGCATCGTGTGGGAGGCAGTACTTGGTGCGGTGCATCAGTGCCTCACAACCGGGAACGTGTGTTCAAGGCCAGACTATCCAGATTAGGATCATTGATTCTGTTGGCTCAGCGCCTTCTTTGCCTTCTTCTAATGGCACCACCATGGTTTTGTCCACGACTGCTTTCCAGACCATTGCAAATGCATCTGTCGTCGCCTTTATCAATATCGAATTTCAACAGTAACTTCTCTTTCTCCTTCTTCGTCTTCTTCTTTCACCTTCTTCAGTGCCGGCTCTTCAGGCCACTTAGGCAATTGCCTAAGGCCCTAATGAAAGAAGCCCTTAAAAAAATATATAAAATATAATTATATATATATATATATCTAATAAAAAAATTTTAATTAACTCAATAAGAAAGAGAATATAAATAAGATCAAATAGATATTATATCATTATTATTTTTTAAAAGTATCACATATAATAATTATTTTACCTATTCTCTTTCTAAGAATACACTTATCTTTTTTCATTATTAGTTTAATATATAATTAATGTGAAAATTATAAATAGCAAGTTTTAATTTTTTAATGTTCATAAAAGGTTTTGGTATAGTCCTTTGAAGAGGCAATGGCCCACTTTTTTTCAAATGTGTAATTGTTTATAGAACTTTATTGACAATAAAGATTATAATTGTGTCTAAGAGTTTAAAGTACTTGTAAAACTACATTTAATAAAATTCTCTCTAAATCAAAAATTTCCTAATAAAGATTAAGTCAGGTATTAATTGAAAATGTGGTATAAAATCTTAATTAATAATTTTACTTTACAAAATTATAGGAATTATTTTTAAATAAAAATATAATATAAAAATAAAAATAAATTTATTTAATTTTACCCTTAAAAAAAAATATAGTTCAAAATTTTAGCCTTAGACCCCGGAACATATTGAGCCGGCCCTGACCTTCTTAATGCTAATCTCTCTCTTAAATTTTGTCATTTCAATCGTATCGATACACCGCATATTTTTTAAGTTATTTCTTGCATCAACTACTTACATGCATGAAAACATCCTTTATATATGAACATCATTTAGAATGATAAAATTAAGAAGGAAAAACAAAATTTCTTTGCCGAGTTTTTCTTAAAATCTAAACAGTAGATCTTTTATTTTTTGGAATTGATTTTGAAAGAGTACTGTAAATTATATTCTGTGTAGGGTATGATATGGAAACTGGGCAGGGTTGAATATTTGTGTCGACTGATCAGCTGTCACGGAACGCATGCACAAGTAGACGACACAGAATTAATAAGAAATCAAATGCATGGGATTAATGTAATTATATGTACATTTGGATAGAGTATGCAGGTCATGTCTAGTAGCTTTTGTTTGGTCTGCATGATTCATCGATTGAACAATTAATATGTAAATAAATACTAATTTTCTTTGTCAATGTCTAACCTCTCATTGTTGTGAAACTTTCTTGCGTAAATTTGGATTTTGGAAACTTTCTAAGCTGTCCCAAACCTATACGCAACAACCTCAATTCATATGAGATGAAACATTTCTTATATCCAAATGGGCTCGAGTCATATAAGTATGGTGTCCATTAGTCATATGAGTATGGGGTTCGAACTTTACTCCTTTGTTGCTTTAAGTTTGTAAGTATAGTTCATGAGTTTTGTAAGGGATTAGTTTTAAAATTAGTTTTGATTTCAAGTACCTTGTTCACAAGCATTTATAAGGCAACCTATGAGTCGTATGAGTGGTTGTTGATTATTAATTTCCTAGGAAAATTATGAAAATACTCTCTTGGAGAGCTCTTTATCCCCTATAATCTTGATTCTTTGTAGTGCACACAAGAGTTGTATACTCTTTCTGTAACAGATTTCGTTTCTGCAATATCGCTGCATTTTTTGCATCGGATTTGATTTGTACGCCGCATCACTTGATAACCGCGTTCTGACCAACATCTCCACCCAAGATCTCAACGTAATAGTTCGTAGAAAAAGAGAGACGAGTCCACGTATAGATGAACAAGAAGTACTACAAACACCCATTAGGTCGAGGGACTTTGCTATTAGATTCTTCAGTTTCAACATAACCAACGAAGATAAGATGATCACCATCTCTTATAGCCTCAATGTCATCAATTTCAGCACCATTTTTGCTTAGGACTTTACTCGGCCAGACCCCAAATTTCTTAGCACCAATCTCAAGCAACTCCCCAAAACTCCTTGGAAGTAGCACAAGCTTTCCCCCAGCTTCTCCCTTTTCCGGACAACTAACTGTCACTCTAGCTGGATCATCTCTGCAGTTCTTAGCACTTACCATCGGGTTAACAGAGAATTGACAATCCTCCCCAGCATGGGCAGCAGATATTATGCCAAATAGTGAGTTGTGGAACTTGTTAGTCCTGCGCCTTGGACGGGACTGGGACTGGGACTGGATCCATGGTCCATCTGTTGTAGTCTGGAGGGAGCCCTCCAGGGATAAAGGACGGATTGTTGGCTCACTTGTGAACCTCCCAACGAAACGAGCACGATTCTGCTTCTCAGGAACCGCAATGACAGAATGATTTCTAGGCTCTTTAGCAGATTGGAAAAGGATTTTAATGTCTTCGTGTCCTTGCTGGTCAGCTAGAGCCCTCGGGGTCCAACCTTCAGAGTCTGGCTTGTCAATATCAGCACCATAATCTAAAAGGAATTTGACTATTTCAGTGTTGGCTTCACTAACTGCAACATGAAGAGCTGTGGTACCCGTTCCGTTTGCCCTAGGATGTGTGACTTCTCCTCCATAACGGATAATTTGCTTGAGCAGGGTCAAGTTGTTTTGCTCAGCAGCAATGCATGCAAATTGACCAATGTCTCCGCAGTGTAAATTTGCACAACTGTCTAGGAGTAGCTTGATCACCGGTTCATGACCACCCAGAACTGCTTCCCATAGTGGCACACTCCCATCTGAGTCTGCATCATGCAAAAAATTTTATTCATCACTTTATACTACTTAAGAGTCACTAACCCACGCCTGGTAATGACCTTGATTCCACAAACCCAATGAAATGAAAGAAATTGCATTCTTAAAAAGGGTGTTTGGTGTTTGGTTTAATAGAAGTCATAAAAGTCCATCCATACATTGAGTTTTCTTTCTTGGTATTATAATAAAAGGGTTCAGTTGGCAATAACTTGCACACTGGCATTATAAAAGTCAGCATGTAACTTCCTTAGTTACCCAAACAATTAGAAAATTTTGGTTACCAAGTTCAAGTGACAAATAAATTGCACCTGGCAATCCAAAAGTCAAATGTCACTCCATTATTTACCTAAACTACTAGGCAAATTGGTTAGTTTGAAGTATTAAAATTTCCGACAAAAATAATGCTCCCAAGGGGCAAAAGGATTACAGCATTACTAAAAATGAATGATAAAGATTCCTGATTTGGATTGACTTCAGTAAGATATCAGTAGACATTCAAAATGGTGAAAAAACAGACTTGTAGAAGATCCTTCTTTGGAAATTTAATAAAGATTCTTTTACTTATAACATAAGAATCAATTATATGGACACTTAACTATATTTTAGTTCTACTAACTGTTTTCTATATTTCTCAAAAATTGTTTTGATCACATTTACAAACTTCTTCAT
This sequence comes from Juglans regia, assembly GCF_001411555.2. NCBI lineage: Eukaryota > Viridiplantae > Streptophyta > Magnoliopsida > Fagales > Juglandaceae > Juglans > Juglans regia. The sequence goes on from NC_049910.1 coordinate 32,930,025, forward strand.
TGTTTTGTGGAATTCCTTTTTGGTTCCTTTTACAAATTTCGGTAGTTTTTCATAACATATGTAGGATAGATAACATATTTTTTTAAGAACAGAGAAAGGATTGAAAAAGAACACAAGCAGTTACGACAAGAGCACGTAGTTAAATACAATTGACCAAGTGAATGGGCATGGTGTTGGGCTAGAAGGTACCTCTACTGTTAGGATCAGCTCCATAATCAAGTAGTAGAAGCACACAATTCTCATTTCCTCTGGAAGCTGCTATATGCTGATTTTATATAAACAGGGGAAGGAATTTGGAAATAAATTATTAGCATTCATGTTTTAAGAAGAGAAAAAAATCAGAAGCAGAAGCATGTCACGCACCAGAGCTGTCCTTCCATTGTTGTCTGATTCATTTGGATCAAGGCCCCGTTTCAACAACTGATGCAACAACAAGCCATCTCCCCTTTGAACTGCAAAGCATAGACTAAGAGGTAGGTCCATTCTTCCACGAGTTAGAATGTTCTCTGTCTCCACCAAAACTTCTGACATTATTGGGTCGTTTAGGTCTTTCAAATGCTGCCCACCAAGAAAAAAGGCATGTGGGTCTGACATTAGTTTTTTTCTAATACATATTCCACAAAAGTAACGTCCTCAAAGTGTGATCAAAGACTCAGAGAAAAGGAAAGTATCATAAGGACAACTTAGAAAATTCTAATCAAAATAGGAAGAGGGTTTCCTCTTGATGAGGAATGATGATGTTAGTTTTAGTTTATAGACCTGAAGGAGATTATTCATGATTATGGTCCCATCTCCAACATTTGACTGGACGATATTTAAGAATGAGGTACGGTTCAGCCGTAGTAGCTGGCTCAGCCTTTTGGTCCGCACTGTAAATAGCTGTGGTCTATAACAAAGTACCCCAATCTCTCCACAGACATCACCAGTTTTTGCCTCTCCAACAATCTGCAACCATTTGCTATGATGTCAGTCAGCATAAAGTATATCAAGGACACAGTACTAACATATGTTTGGACCCCAGATGCATCCGTCCAAAGTTGAAGTAGTATTTGAGAGATCACACTTGCCTGATCCCCATTTTTATGGTCAATTAGATCCTGTGGAGTAATGAAACCATCAGATGCCATTATTTGCTAAATTTAATAATATTGAAAAAAAAAATGTCGTATTTCAATGGAAGAAAAATAATACTCCATATTATAGCTCTATTCAACTTCACTTAGAGAAAAAAAAAACTTTTGGATTTCAAGATTTGAAGAAATAAATAAATTGAATAATTACCACAGCCCCGGTGACAAGTACATAGAAGTCTGTCGGTGCTTCATTCTGCAAGATCACATCTTCCTTGGGAGGAAAATACTCAGCTTTCATCTCTGAGACCTTCAAAATTTAGAGGGAAAAGTAACATGTTAGCATTTACCAAACAGTTGGGGTCAGGAATTCACTTCATAGAAGCTTTAGAGGATTAGAAAATGAGCCAGATTTTACCAGCTGAAAAAGCAAGTCATTTGAAACCCCTTGAAACAAATACACCTTATCCATAAGATTGTAGAAAAGATAATGAGAAATGCTTGAGTGGATGGCTTTAGGAAGGGAATCAAGAGTCTCTTGCTGCTGGAGCCCCTCTGAGTCTGTTCTGAACTTCAAACATAAATGCGCAAGCATTTGATCTTGCAAGCGTACAGGCAGTTGGTTCCTCTGTGCGAAACTTGAGGCTGCTTGAATGGTATCCCTCTGGAGATCAAATTAAAAAGAAAAGGGAAAGGGTATTAGTAATGACTAAGGAAATTAGCAAGTTTTAAAACAAAATTCCATATCTGGCTTTTTATATGTATGTCAGAGTATCAATGAATACAATTTACTCACAAATTTTCTGGTCCGACTGGTCCCATGGACAACCAAGTTTGTCATATTTCCGATCAAATATGCTGTCAACCCAAGGTTGAAAAGCATAAAGAAGATGTCAAATATCATCTCACTTGTATTCACAGGATGCAAATCACCATAGCCAACAGTCGTTAGAGTAGTGATGGACCAGTAGATCGAAGTCACGTAGCGGATCCACAAGCTCTGTTGAAGGAAGTTATTCATGGATGCTCCAATCCACGTCCTCCTGGGGTCATGATAACGTGCTGCCAGAAAATAATAGAAACATCCAGCACAGTGAACCGCAAAAAGGGTAACCTGGTAAGGAAATCCAAATCCTGATAAGATAGTGTTCAGTAGGAGAGAAACCCTTTTCTTTAACCCCAATAATTCTAGAGTTATAATGAACTTACACAAATAAGTTTTGCACATCGCACCCAAAAGTAGTTGTAGTTCTTATCTTTTTCCAATCTGTATTGAGAGAAAAGAAATCCCTAGTTAGGACCGAACAACCAAAGCAGAAACTCCTTTTCATATTGCTTTCAGTGGATGGAAGTACAGTTAATAAAATGAAAATCCTCTTCACCTGGAAAACAAGACACTAACTCTTCGGAGACGCCAAAGGCGAAGCATGTTGAATAAGCCATATGACCTGATAGGTGAAGGAGTGATCTTCTGAGCAAGCTCTGAAGGGATTGTGGATATGACATCAAAGACCAACCAGGATCTTGTATATTTCCATGCTATCTTCTTTGGATCATCGACTAGTAGGTAGGATGCTTTGTCCAGGTACGCTACAAAGAACGTGACAATGATATCCAAAGCAAAGAATCCATTGACCACGTTATCACTAATGGAGAGAGGTTCCTTTGATTTTTCAAGGAATCCAAATTCAAATGGCGATACCCAAGCGGTATAGACGACCAGTACAACAAGAAAATTCTCCCATATCCTGCAACAACCAATTTAATCTGAGCTAATCTAAGCAAAAATATGTCAATTTTAAGTAGATGACGAGAGTCTGATAAAACTCCTCCGAGTTATTGTATGGTTATGGATCACAATGCTAGTGGAATTCAATCGATAAGTAAATAGTGAAGATCATAGATCTTTATGCAGAAATGGATCGGCTCTGTACATGACAAATTTGCCCAATTCGAAATTTAGTTCCTTTAAATTGGAATTGAAATTATTCTTTCTCTACACGAGGCTAGGTAAGTAAAAGAATCTACATATAAGCATTACAAATAGAGGAAGACAAGCCAAAGACAGACGGTACAAAAGATACAGACTCTTTCCATTGGGCGCAACCAGAGAAAGAACCTCCAAGTAGGAGCAGCTCCGGTCTGACTTGTGACGAGAAAACAATATAGACAAAGGAAAATCAATGGGCAAATCAAAATAAAGTGTGGCTTACAAAAACTAAAAATCCAGAAAGATAAGCACAAGAATCATTCTGATAGAGAGAGCTGGAAGGAAAAATTTAAAAAAAAAAAAAAAAACAACAACAACAACAAAGTAATGCTCTTAGTTACAAACAAAGTATACCAATATTCAATTGTTATCTTTTCCAAATTCTCATTATTAAAAAATGCATAAATAAGCGAATTATAGCAGTTCAGTCAGTACAGCCAGCATTAAATAAATTAATTTTTAAGGAAGAGAACAAAATAGGAAACCAGAATTTCAACAAATCCAGCGTCAACCCCGAAACAGGAATGCAAAAATACAATATAATCATTCACAACACAGAAAAAACAATGATGCACATAAACCAACACTCCATAATAATGGAGGCCAGAGTATGAAATATGAAAATTTAAACAAAATAGAAACCAGCCCAGAAAACGAAAACACGAAGAAAAGAAATCGTTTCGGACCTGTAACGGCCATCATATGGCGATATAATGAAACTCCTGAGCTTGACTGTGCGAGTACTTCTTGCTCCGAGAGACGGCAGAATACCCGTAGAGAGACTGTAATGGCTACCATCCCTTGAAAACTGTTCAATCTCTTCTTGGCCGCACATCGAAACCCGAAAGACCCCTCTACTTATGGAAGCCTCCATTGCCGACCATAGAGAGAACACACGCCTCTGTTTATCGGCGAGGACGTTCCCAATAACCAGTTATAATCTGTCAGTGTCTACGCCCTCTCGGACTCTTTCCCGCAATAACTTCTAGTTTATTTTCTAACTTTAATTTATATACATACAGAGTAACGCTGGATAGATTGATTGTTCATGCCGGGTGCACTTCTTTAGTTTAAAAAAAGAGAAAATATATCCTAGAAATTTAGGAAAATTCCCAGAGACGACCAGATGAATTTATTTTTAAATAAATCTTAGATATTACTTTTAATTAAATTTGGTTAAATATGGTAAATATAGAAACGATAATGTTAGGCTGGTAAGGTTAGATCATTAGGTGATTAATTTATTTGTATTTTCGAGAGAGTGATGTATTGTATGACTCATAATTATATTTATAAAAGAAATTATAATATCAATATTTATTTATTTATTTTAGCTGGTGTGACAAGCTTCCATATCAACGATACGTCTGACATGTCAATAAACACACTTGTTGTAAATAGATTTATACTTTTCAAAATATTGTTATATTTTTGCAAAAGTTCATAAGATTAATAAAAAAAGATACAGAATAAAATATGGGTAATGATACCCTGCAACCGGTTCACTGCTCTTTTACTATTTATATTATATTTTTTATTTTTTATTTTTTATCATTTTTTTAAAATATTTTTTTAACATTCTTAATCATTAAAAAAATTTAAAATATATATAATTTTATTAATAGTAACTTTCTTAACTATTAAGTAAAATAAAAAATTAATAAAAAAATCAAATAAAAAAATAATAGCAAATGAGCAGCAGGAGAGAGGCAATCCTATCATTTTCTATAAAAAATTGATAGAAACCATGGTTTTTATAAACTGTGTATGTTGTTTGAAGTTTTCTCTTTAGCATTTTTATTCATAAACAAATAAAAAATTATTTTTCGTTTTTCCAAGCAATAAAATAATTCCTAACTTTTATATACAGAATTTAAAAGTGGAAAATTAAAATTAAAAACCAACAAATAGAAAGAAAACCAAATAGTTGCAAAAACTGACATTTAGGTTCAGAATTTCCATATCAATACAATTATAAAACTAGTGTAATGAGAAAGATTGCCAATGGTATTTTTTTTTTTTTTGGTCTATTTAAGGAAATTAAATTTCTAGGATGACTTGAATCCATATTATCTCTCTACAAGGAAACACAAATCTCAGTCAAAAGGGGGTTGAAAGAGATTCAAGGAATGTTTGGAAAAAATTTTCATTTGGTCCCATTTCATTTTCTTCTTAAACATCATTCAAATACAAAAATTTTTAAACTAAACATTACATTTTTTCTAAATTTTCAAATAAAAAACAAAAACCACTTCAACATTTTTAAATCTCAAAACAAAAATTATATTCTAATAATATTTTAATTTTATAATATCTTTTATTCAACTTTTTCTCTCTCCTTTTCTCAAAGCTCAATAACTCAAACTATCTCACTACTATTCACAAATCATTTTACATTCACAAAATTCTTATATCATCTAATTCTCCAAACATCTCTAATTTTTACCTCACTTAAATATTTCCATATAGAGTAATCTAGATCACCCATTCAAATGCTCCATAAGAGTAATATTAGTATTTCTAAAGTTTTGGGATTGTAATCCTCGACATTCTACTAGATTCTTGTTTCAAGACTTGGAAGTTACTCTATCGATAGGAGGTTAATGGGATTGAAAAGAATCACATGACTCCATTTACAGTTTTTACACAACTATGTTTAAATGAGGGACATTTTATAAAGGGTAGTACTAATGTGCCACACAGCTTTGACCGTTGGACGCCCACTAATACAAATTTTACTTTTTTTTTCTTTACATTTTTTTAACTATTTAAATATTTTTAAAAAATAAAAAAAATACATCAATACACTAACAATTACTTTCTTAATCAATAAGTAAAATAAAAAATTAAATACATCAGAAGTCAAAATAAGAGGACAAAATGAGGCAGCATAGCAGAATTATTCTTTTATAAAATATCGTATAAAAGTAACATTATTTTATAAGAAGAGAAATTATACTTGCAGTCATGGAATATGCATTTCTCGTGTACTTTCTTTGAAAAAAATGGATAAATCGAGGATTCACATGAAAAAATTATTTTTTTAATAGTGATCTCCACTTTTTTCCAAAGGGAATACGCGAGAGAAAATGAGAGATAAAAATATAGTTTAAGTTAAATATTTATGGGATTTTAGAAAATGAGAGAGAAAAAATTGAATAAAAAAATTATAAAATTATAATATTGTTATAATATAATTTTTGCATATTATTTTTGTTTTGAGATTCAATTTTTTTTTTTTTTTTTGAATTTGGAGAAAATTGTAATGATTATATGAAAAAATTGAAAATTTAAATTTGAAAAGTGTTTATATTTAAATGGTGTTTGAATGTTAAGATGGAATGAGATGGGTTGAAATCATCTCAACATTCAAACAGGGCCTTAAATAAATTAATTCAATGAGACAAACAAGGCCTAAACCTTTTGTTGTTAAATATAAACAAAATGATAAAATTTACTTACTCCCGCAAGTTTAAGTTTTTAGATCAAGAAAAGGTAATTTGTCCTAAATTTAAACCCTGACTTCAATCCGCACGGGAAGGTCGAGAATAATGATTTAACTGATATAAATGTTGTGTTCTACGTAATGATTAAATTAAAGGGCATGTACGTAACAATGTGCCTTATAGCTAGGTTGATGAATATGTTGATTTTTTTTTTTACATCTTCAATTATGTTTTATTGTATTCCTTTTGAATTATTATTATATAAAAGATGTGTTTTATGTAAAGAAATATTATTATGTACATATTCGCCTCCTCAAAAATAGATTCTTAACTCCATCAGCCATTATAATCCTGTCTTTCAAAGAAAGTGATTCATGGTTTTATAATATTTCACGAGTTTGACACCATAAGAAATAATAATATCGAGAGACAAGTTCTACGATCATAAATTTTTTTTATAAAAGTAAATATACAAACTGATATGACTTCATATATATGATACGTCATATCTATTTGACAATAAATATAATCAATTGAGACAACCTAGATTCGGAGAAATATAAACACAACGTGTAGAAGCTATATATATTGTTGTTAATAGTTATAAATACTCTAGTGTAATATATCATATGACTTAAATATATCTATAAGTGAGATAATTGTGTGACTTAAATTGAAAGCGAAATAAACATGATGTATGAACTCTTTAACATCTACTAGGAGTCTAAAATTCATTTATTGTATTTGTATTCATCATATATATATATTTAAACCTCTTACAGACTCGAATCCTAAAACTTAGCAAGAGAGAAAAATACAATATTTATAATTACGTACTCTAGCAAGTTTTAGCAAGACATTGTTATTGAATATTCAATAAATATTGTAAGATGTATTTTAATATATTTATCACTCTTCAACTCTTTGCCTTATAATTCATATAAAAACTCTACATAAGATCTAAATCTATATCTATCTCTCTATCTAAATCTTAAATTTTGAAGAAATAAATGCAAGAGGGATTAGTCTTCCTCTCTGCACTGCATGTCAAGGTTACATTTGAATGTTGAGGTGATCTCAAATGATCTATAAATAATAATAAAAATAATAAATAATTTATAAATAATAATAAACGCACAAGAAATTCAACCAACTGCCCTAGTGTTGACTTTTGAGAGCAATAACTTAGTTATAATGCTCCCCATTATGGCATTAAAAAGATTATTCCATTGGGAATGTGGGGGTGGCATTTATCTTTTACTGAAGTTTCGCTGCAAGGTTTTTGTATGTTAAATTGAGTTGAGTTGATAAAATATTATTAGAATATTATTTTTTAATATTATTATTATTTTAAAATTTAAAAAATTTAAATTATTTATTATATTTTGTGTTAGGATTTGAAAAAGTTATAATAATGAGTTAATGAGTTGAGAGAGATTTAGTAACCAAACGAAGTAAATGCTTTCAAATAGAATTATTTTATTTTTATATTTTTAAAAAACTTATATTTCTTAGATTTCAAAACATGATTATTGATCCTTATTTCTTAGGTTTCAAAGCACTTCTCTTTCTGAAAAAGTGGTAAACTCATGAACTATTTTTTAACATTTCTTTTATTTCTAACACAAAATAAGTGATAGGAAATATAGGAAGGATGCTGCTATGTCCACCGAAAAAGGTTACCGAGTCTTTCTTTCGTTAGTGCAGTTTGCAATTTATTATTTTTATTTTTGCTTTTTTTTATGATTTTTTAAATCCTTTTAAATATTTGTTTTAAAAAAAATCACAAATTTATTAAAAAATATTTCATTAACCATTAAATAATAAAAAAAAACACAATTCGGTAGAAATTCTCGGTACACAAGCTTTATATATATATATATATATATATATATATATATATAGAGGAAAGCTGGAAAGGAGTACTAATTTACATTACAACTCATCTATCTGCGCTCAAAATTATTAGATATATAATTGGAGCTTCCACTTATTATGTCATAAGAAATTAAGAAAAGTAATCATTTGGGGGCGTTTCATTAACTATGGGTGAATATCTTTATAATTTGCCTGTTGTACGTCCAAAAAGAAAAGTAACCGCTTCAAGGATTTCAATTGGTGGAACGATATATATAATATATATTGTTAGTCAAATCTCAAGTGAATTGATGAATTAATGGTTGAGAGATTGATAGCTCTACACTTTTTGGATTTATCAGATCTTCGTAAGTTAATTATTACGAGTAATTCACCTATAATTAAATGTGTAAATATCGCTTAATCGTTTTAAAAAAGAGTATAATTTATTATTAAAAAATTAATTTTTTTATGCAAATCTCATATTTTATTTTATTTTTTTCAAAACGATTACGCAACGATTATACAATTTATGATTGTAAATATTTTTTCTTATTATTATATATGTTTTCAAATTCAGACATTAATGATCCTATTATCAACCTCTTATATTCAAGATTTGTGGGGTTTGGCATTCTTTCATTTAAGTTAGTGCAAGTCATGACTTAAAATTCCTTGTTTCATTTTTTTTCAGCATGACTCTAAAGTCTAAACGGATAACCCTTTCATTTAATTGGGTTAAAAGCTTGGATTTATTTCCCACATAAATCCACAATTAATGTATTCAATCTTCATACGCAATCGGAAAATAAAACCAGTAATTATGTGGGAACATTGTATGGAACAAAACCAATAATACGCAATCGAAATGATACATATATAGGAGTAATGCTATATACAGTTGTGAAATGTACAAACGTCGTGCAGTCTCGTTAAAAAAGAGTGGGATCTACTATTAAAAAATTAATTTTTTTTTTTTCATGTGGGTCTCATATTTATTTACTTTTTTCAAAGCGACTGCACGACGCTTGCACACTCACGACTGCAAGTATCATTTCTCCATATATAGGGAGACCATAAAACCGAATCCCACTAAGTCTGATAAATCAATCCTAGTAGCCGTCAGAATATATCGCAACTACAAAATATATAAATACAAAATTCAAATTCATCTATTCTTAACAAGGACTCAATCACATATCGGATGATGAGGGAAGTCAATGACCTCCAGCGTGATATTTGCCCACGATATTTGCCCACTACATTAATGTCCCCGATATATTATTAACTCACGTGGACAAAAGAATCAAACCGAAGGACAAGTCCAACCAAAAGAGAATTATTTATCTTATATAAATAATGAACGATATACATAGCAAAAGGACTTTTTTTTTTTTTTTGAATGGAGCATACTCATCTCATTAAGAAATCGAAGTTACAAATGTGACTTATTGATACAAGAAATTTCAATACACAGAAAATCCAGTAATAAGCCAACTAACTCAACAGATCTGTAGCTTCCCCACACACAAATACATTTGCGATAGACATTGTCTTAACTTCTAATCAAACTTTCTCGAACCCGAGAAAGCGCTCTGTAAAAACAGAACTTAAAGGTCCTCTCTATCCTCTCAGGGAAGAAGAGTACGGAACACTGCTATGGACATCAAATCCAAAGCCTATTCCTATTTTATTATAACTAAAACTAACAAACTACTATAAAAAAAACTACAATAACAACTACAAGACCACAAGCTCTGATGAGACCTCAGACGACACGCCCACCGCAAACATCGTCATTTCGAGCTCTGGTGGAGCGAGCACCCAGCGTACATACAGACCACAACAGCCCAGCCGTATAACCATCGGCCGTAGCATCGCCCAACACTCTCGAAAGCCTTGCCCCGGATTACGTCCGATCTAAAGGTCCAAACCTCACTCGGGTCAACAAAAGCAATACCAACATAAGAAAACAAGACAAGCTACAAAAAACTGAAACAGACAACAACATAGAAACGAAACAAAAGACAGTACAAAAAAACAAAACGGATGAACAGTACACATTTGGTCGGCAATATTTCGTGCAGGACTGTTCACGCTGGGAGGAAAGCCGACGGTCAGACTTGGAAGACCTGGAGGCAGTGGTTCCACAGCAACCGAGCGTGGTGTCGGTAGAGGGTTCCTCGGTGGCGCGTGAGGGCCACGCGCCAACGCTGTCCGGATTTTCGTCCCGCACGTGCGGTCTACGCGCCACTTCGATGGACACCGGATTTGGAGGTTTTGAAGATCGGCGGCTGGGCTTTACACCGATGGGGCGCGTGTAGAGAACTGGTGGCCGGAAAGGCTCGAACGACGATCCTCCCTTATTCGGCCTAAAAACACAAAGAAAAATAAAAACACTACACAGAAATTAAAAACTAGACAGAGAAGAGGGAGAGGGCAAGGGGAAGGGGCGAGGAGCCGAAGCTCCCACCCCCTTTCAGCAGATCTTGAGGTTTTGGACGATTAAGGGAGTTTTTCGTTCGGAGCTAGAGAGAAAACAGACAGAGTACTGCCCCACATAGCAAAAGGACTTGAGACTTGAGTAACAAATTTATGAAGCAAATTATACATTCCAAGATTATTGACTTAGGCATCAAAGGTGTCCCACACCGCACCGAGCCTCCCTTATCTTATTGTTGCAAGTTGTTATAGGTCATTTGTAGGAATACGAAACACATTCCAAAGATATCGAATAAAATGTACAAAACATCACTTATATGTAACACATTGGTAGCTCGTTGACTTGGCATTTTGTAACAATGAATGTAAAGTGGAAAAATAAGATCATGAGAATGCACATACTTATGCATCCCTACATCCTAAGACATTTTTTTACAATTTGGAAAGACTTTGTGGATCACACTATATATGGAGTTGGGTGCTCACGACTTTGAAAAATGTATCCATGTCTCTCAAATTGTAGAAGTACTTGGGTCAAAAGAATATTGTGGAAGTAATGAGATTAGGCTGAAATCCATAAATCCTTCATAAGAGAGGAAGCAAAACTAGTAAACTAGGTCATTGAGTTTTATCGCTCCTACACTTTCTAGCTCTTAATTAAGCCAAAAGGAAGCTAGTTTTGGGTAAAAGAGCAATTTTTATGAAATGTTTAAATACTAAAATAGACCATGAATTTTATTTTTGCCTCTAAAATAGATTAGTAGCTAAGTTTTTATTTTGAATTTTTATACGTACTTTTAACTTTGATCAAATAAATCATTCCGTCACTATTTTGTTAGTCAATTATAAGAAGTGTCAGGTCAACATTAATAAGTATTTGATACATGTAAATCATATTTTAAAAATTAAAAATATACAGAAATAACAAAGAAAAAAAAAACAAAAAAAAATGTTATTTAAAGATTAAAAAATTCTTAAAAAATTTCAATTTAAAATAAATATCATTTGTAGGATCTAATTTCAATTTAAACTTCTAAAAATATTTAAGAAAATTTTTGAAAGTTAGTATGAATTTAAGATTATAATAGAACATCAGCCTCATTTAGTTACACAGATGAGATGAGATAAAATTTAAAAGTTAAATAAAATATTATTAGAATATTATTTTTTAACATTATTTTTGTTTTGGGATTTAAAAAAATTGAATTGTTTATTATATTTTACATAAAAATTTGGATAAATTATAATAATTATATAAAATAAGATGAGACATCTCCCAAGCCAAACGAGGCCAGCTAAGAATTTTCAATAAAAAAAAATTCTAAAAAGCCTTTTTAGTTGTCAAAAAATGACTTTCTCTAGACGAAACACCATTCATAAGAAAACATAGTTATTCATTTTAAACTGAAGTTCTTTTTCATAAGTTTTTTCTTTTATATTTAAATAACTTTTTTATATTAGTTCTGTGTTTTTTTTTTTTTTTTTTTCTAAAATATAATGAGCACATGACATATACTTTTTAATGCTGATCCGATAGTTTTAATACTAGTTGACAAACAAAATAGTAACGAAATAATTAATGTGATCAAAGTTGAAAATATATGGAGTAAAAAGTTCAAGATTAAGAGTAGGGTCTAATCTATTTTAGAAGCAATCCCCATGAACTATTTTAGTATTTAATCATTTTATAAAATTAATTGGTAAAAGGTGGAAACATGAAATTATAAAGAGTAATAATACAAATACAATCTCTAGTTTTACAACTATTTTTAGAACTATATTTTAAATGGAGATGATTATATAAAATTTAATAGTCAAATTAAAAAACTTTTGTATTCTTCATTAAGTTACAATAACACATTAATTGGTTCTAAATAGTTGTATGATTAATATAATTCTACCTTCGAAATATGTGATTTTCATTACAAGTTGTTGATTTTCTAAAGAACACTTTCTTAAATTTGGAAGCAAAATACAATCAATGGCCTGTTTGGGATTGTGTTTGGGGTTGTATAAAGTGCTTAAATAGCTTCAAAAGCTCTTTAATGATAAAATTAAGTTGTTTGATTACTATAATCTAAAATACTTTTAAGGAAAAACATCATTTTTTCAAACGTGATTTTTCAAATAATGCAAAACGTAATTTCAATTTTAAAAAAGATTGCCAATGAATGAAAATATCCATACAACTTTAAGATAATTTCAATTTTGCTCTTTAATCTTATCACATGCACGACACTAACTCAAATGACATAAAATGTCATTTCTACATAAATAATTAAAAAACACTTTTTATATTGTTTCTAAATTATAAATGTAACATATTTAAAAGAGCTTTAAACGAATGGTTGTCAAATAGTAAATAACTTTTTATCTTATTAGTTATACTCTACAACTAAGTGTATGTTTGGGATTGCAATGGATAATTTAGCTTTTAGCTTAAGGCTTATAATTACATAACTTAAATAATAAACGCTATTATTAAAAAGTTATTTATTATTTAGGAATCATGTGTCTAAAGCTCTTTTAAATATGTTATATTTGTTTGGAAATAAATTTAAAAAATATTTTTGAGATAGAAATGAAATAAAAGGTCATTTGATTTTTTAAATATCATGATCATATCCGTGATAGAAATCAAATTTTATAATAAAAAGACAACGAAAATAATCTAATAGAATTTTCAGTAAGTATAAAGAAAAAAAAAATCCCTTCAAAAATGCATAAGTGAAATAGTAATATAATTATCCATAAGATAAAGATAAAGTTGTAATTATATAAAAATTATACGGCTATTTTCACCCATTGACAAATTTTTGAAAGCGTAACTATATTTCACATTAATATCCGGAAAAGTAAAGTTTGAGGAAAAGCATCAAATTGATTTTTTTTATCAAACATATATTTTAGCTTTTTTGATATTAAAAGTCTCCTTAAAAGCTATAAAATTAAAAGTTATATTACCCACCACAATCTTAAAGATGCGATTATTAACTTGTTTCTTTTTTTATTTTTATTTTTTCTTTTTTCTTTTTGAAGTAGGTGATCTCTTTATCGAGATATCTGGGTTCAACTGGGGAAGGTTTCCAAGTCTAATCGATCAGCTCTCCCTAATTACTAGTGTATCCCAAGTAATTAGCTACCAATAATTTCAAAGCTAATCAACCTCTAATCCCTCTAACCAAATTTATCATATTGTAACTCAAGTATGAATTAAATTTTCTTTCATAAATATTTTACTCATTGTTATTTTCTCGGATATATAAATAAAAAGTCAAATACCAGCCTTACTAGTTTTCGTATATCCAAACCATGGAATAAGACAGTCTACAATTCCTAGAATGGATTGAGATCATTCTCCAAAATTCTTATTCAAATTCAAGTATTAGATTTTGGAGAGATCAGACATAACTATGTATTGATCTTATAATATTTATTGCTAATTGTATAAATATTATTAAATATTATAAGATCATGAACATATATACTGTGTCTATGTTTATCTGAAATATATATATATATATTTAGATCCTAATTAATTCTCCGGAGGTCATGATATATGAAGACAAATCATACACAATAATTGAGCTCTAATTATATATGTTAATATAAAATCTTCCAAACAAGAAACTGCGTCATTCTTGACAACATTTGGGGTTCGATCTTCCTAGAAACTACGTACGAATATAATTAGACAGGGACAGGGAGACACTTAGCCACAGGATTCAAAAGTTAATTTCGTGGTTCTTGAAAGCTCCCTTTCAAAATAGTGCAAATTCATTAAGCAAGAAAAGAGCAAAAACGTGAAAGGGACTTGGTTGGATTCGCCCCATATTTGATTTGGTGGGGTCCAATATTTCTTGAAGGTGTATGAAGAATGACCAATGATATTCACATAATACATTTCATAACATATTTTACAATACATATTTTAAAGTTAATGTATTTTTGTAAAATGTTGTTATTTTATGAAGTATTTTACTAAAATATCCTTTATTTTAAAACATAATTATGTAATGTATTGCGAAAAGCGACGTGTCTTTATCATTTTTCTTAAAAAATAAATTTTGGTGATTAATTTATGAGTTTTGCTATATATCAACAACTATTCACCCCCACACCCTATATCCCTCACCTAACAGTTTTTTTTTTTTTTAGAATGTGGGGTGTGAGATAGCGAATAATAACTTATGAGTAGATTAATTCTTAATTTATTGTGTTCACGAAAGTTTTGGCTCGGTGTCTTATAAGCTTAAAGCTTTCATCATGGAAATTCAAAATTTCTATTATCAAATCGGTATATAAAATTTACATAATAAAATATCTATATGACATAATTTTATTTAAAAGATAAAATTTAAAATTTAAGTTTTATAAATCAAATCTTATTATTTAATTTATGTGAATTATGTGCTCTAAACACCAATTTAATAATAGAATAATTCTTTAGACTAAGAGTACATGCAATCTGCGTCATTGATTAAATGGAGCAAATAGACAACAAGATAATTTTAGTGAATAATTAAATAGATATTCACTTTTTAACAAAGCAAATAAAAAAAATTAATGGATATAAGCCAATAGTAATCAGATAGCACGGTATAAAACAAAACAACAGAAGCTCTAGTTTGTTTTACACTTGGTGCATGTTTACACTTGAACAGTAAGATAAGATAAAAATTTTGTGAATAGTAATAAGATAGTTTGTGAATAATAATGAGATAATTTGACTTCAATATTTTACAGAGTTTTAGGAAATGAGAGAAAAAAAAATTGAATAAAAAATAATATAAAATTAAAATATTATTAGTATATAATTTTTTTATATAATTTTTGTTTAGAAATTTAAAAAACTTGAATTTTTTTTTTTAAGTTTGAGAAAATTGTAATGATTAGTTTGAAAAGGTTGTAATACTCAGTTTGAAAGTATTTATGCTAATTTTGTGATGTTTGAAAAAGAGATGAGATGAAATTTTTGGGATGAATTTTTTTTTCCAAACAAACCTTAACTTGGAACTCCACAACATTGGTTATTTTGTTAATTTTCAAAAATAAGAAATAATTATATATATATATATATATATAATAATTCCACTTCCATTGTGTGGGGGGGTGGTTTTAATGCACAATCCACTCATCTCGAGGGAGGCTTCCACCTTGATCTTCTCCAAGGGTGCATGGGTGGCCTTCACTGCATGAACCAACTTCAAGCAATGCGTGTTTTGTGTTTTGGGTGTGCCGGCCACAACCCTCATCGCTCACTTTGCCAAGGAGAGTGGGTCCTATCCGCCATCAACCTCAAGTGCTCTTTTGCCCTATCAAGATTGATTTGACCATTTTCCACAAGAGGGTGGAGGGTAGAACTAAGACGCCCCCATAATCATATCATGGCGGCCATGATAATGGTGACAAAATGTGATTTTAACAATGTAAGCTAAATATAAATTAGGGCCTTAGGTGAGATATAAAATTTTTATTTAATCTTATTTTATCTCATCTTATTTTATTTTTAAATATAAATAAAATATAAAATATTTAAAATAATCATTATAATTTTTTTAAATTTTCAAATAAAAAATAATTTCAATTTTTTTAAATCTCTAAACAAAAATAATATTATAAAACTATTTTCTTATAATATTTTAACTTTATAATATTTTTTATTCATTTTTTTCTCTCTCCTATCCCAAAATCTAAAAAATACTCAACTCAAACTATCTCACTATTATTCATAAATTATCTTACTATTATTTACAAAATTCTCATCTCATCTCACTCTCCAAACCAGTCTAAGTGTATGCAGATAATTTTGCATTTTTTTTAAAAAAAAGATAAATTACTAAAAAATAAACTTTTACATATGGATCTCAGATTTATCATTTTTTTAAAATGACTTCTCAAAATTTACACGCATATAACTGTATAAATAATTTCCATTCTTGAGTTTATAAACCGGTGGCAGAAATACTCAAAGAATACCAAATACAATTTTCTTCCTTGAACTCTCTAGATTTGTAGGCACTAAGCAAGCTCAATGATGAAAATTGGAAAGCACATATCTCAGTACAAGTGGACATTGAACATATGCTAGCTCGCTCCTACAAATCTCACACAAGAAATGTAGAGGATGCATGCGAAACACAGAATGAATGATTTTAAGGAAAAGCATGTTTCCTGAGAAACTGGATATAAATTCTTATCAACAATCGAGAAAATTGAGACAATTATGGAGAGAAAGGCATAATAATGGCAGATTGCACTATAGGGCAATGATGAAGATTAAACTTATTAATTCCATAATGGAGATTAAACGCGTTAGGGTTTGACACACAAGGATTCTTAGAACTTCCAGCTTAAGAAATTCTAACCGACCATGAGAAACACATACAATGATACAACAAGAACATGCAAAAATAATTGGCTCTCTAGCCCACCTGATCATAAGTGTATCTTATGTCAGAATTTCATAACACTACTGCTCCCCACAACTAGGCCTAGTAGGTAAATGAATACTACTAGATATAGTCGTAGATTGTGTAAATTCGGTATAATCCATTTGAGAAAATATAGGATCTATCATAAAATAAAATAAAAAAACAAAGTTTTTTCATATAGGTATTAGATATGCCTAACTTTTTTTCAAAAAGACTATGCAAAATTTGTGCCCTCAGACCATACAGGTCATTTTCCTTAATAAATATAGAATAATGATATCCTTACAAGTTACACATTCTTTACTATTACTTTACTACTCAATTACTTTTTTTTTTTTGCTATTTCAATATAGATTAAAAATTTCAGAATATAACCTACTTGCATAATCTAAAAAAAAATAAATTTAATCAACTAACGTAATTATATAATTAAATTAATAATAAAATCAATTTTATAGAAATTGACTCAAAGAGTAAAAGAATGTCAATTTTTATTAAATTAAATTACATGATTATGTTAATTAATTGATTTTATTTTCTTCTAAATTATGTAAGAAAGTCATGTTCTGAGATTTTTAATCCAAATTCAAAGAATAAAAAGAAAAAAAAAACTGGATAATAAAATAATAGTAAAAAAAATGCATGTAAAGATATCATTACCCATAAATATATGTAGGGGTGAGTTCGGTCTAGTGTCGGGAGATTTTGTGGACCGGACCGAACAACCTAAGGACCGGTCCGGTCTAGTTATTCCGTTCAGTCCAACTTTTTTTTTAATCAATTAATAAAATAAATTTATTTAAAATATTAAATTAAAATTAAGTGACTTATTAAATGAAAATTACATAATAAATTGTACAATTATTAATATATACTAGTATTATATATTATAGTTATACATTAAAGAATATAATAATACATTGATCTAAATATATATATATATATAGTTATAGACTTAGTACCAATACTATAACTAATAAATATACTATATGTTTGTTATAAATTGATAATACACTACTAATACTATATTAAATAATACTCCATAGCTATAGTGATTTAAAACTAATATATTAAGTTAACTATACTAATACTATTATAAATTTATACATATACATATTAAGTTAACTCTTATAATATATTAATATATACTAGTGCTATATATTATAGTTATACATTAAAGAATATAATACTTATGTAATATTGTGATATATTAATAATTATTTATATACAATTATTTATATAAATAATAAAATATATTAATATATTTTTTTTAATTTTTATTCAGTCTAATCCGATCCAATCTAAAGTAAAAAACCCTTAAACCGAGGATCGGACCAAATTATATAAGACCGAAAGAATTCGGTCCAGACATAAATGAATTGATCGAGAGATATCCAAATGATTAATCAGGAAATAATAATAATAATAATAATTTCTCGTAGCATGTACTATGGGGTCCATGGGGTAGCTTTAAATGGGCTGTGTCGTGACATGCATTCTTCTTGGAAAAATGATAAACACATCATACTTTACATAATATTTTATACAATAATATTTTAAAATAAGGAGTATTTTTGTAAAATACTTGATAAAATTAACATCATTTTACAAAAATATTTTTATTTTATAATATGTGTTGTGAAATATATTATAAAATATATTATATAGATATGATCATTACTTTTTTGAAAAACTCAAAATTTTGACACTATTTTTTAAATTAAAAAGTTATATATAAATATATATATATATATATATTTAAAAAAAAAAAAACTCATAGCATGTAATTTTGCTCTCTTTTCCATGTGAGGTCTTATAAGATTTTCTTCAAGCTCTAGCTTTTTCTACGCACGAGTTTTCATGATTTTCCATTTAAGTTTACTTTGAAGTTTTCATTGTTAACTCTGAACATTCATATGATATTCTTCAGTTCCAATGATATATCAGTTAACTCTAATATATCACCTGACCGTAAAGTCCAAACACACCACATCTGGGCCCAAACCCCAATGCTAAGTTTGGGGCCTAGATGGAGATTCACACAAAGAAGGTAAATTGGCAATGGCGCTGATAGTCTACAGAACCAGATGTGTCCTACAACTTACGTTGGTGAATAGAAATACGTGGTCAACCAATGTGAGCATAGACTCGTTTGGACTGACTTGTGTTACAAAGTGTCATGGTCCCCGGCCCGTCTTTTTGTTTGTGTTTAAATCGGGGACGACTGAGCGTGATGTTACCCGGTGTTCATTGAACATCGTTGAGAATTCTCTTGAAAGCGATCTTCGTTTGGTAATTTTACCCCTTTTTTTTTTTTTAAACATGATTTATAGGAAATAGAACATACTTGGAATTGAAAAAAAAAATAATATAGAAATTTTTTTCTCATTCGTCACTATTCATTACTACACACTCCACACCTTATAAAAAAAAATTTATATATATATAAAAGTGTGAGGTGTGATAGTAAATAGTAACTGATGAGTAAAATTTCTCTTATATTTAAATCTTGACATGCGTTCGAAATGCAAATATAAAGATGTATTCTTGAGTTGCCCACACTTTTTGCTACGAAACAGGACCACAGCTTATTAAAAAAGGGGATGCATATAGGTGTCGTTACTTGTGTGATTTTCTCTGCAGACTCGTTTGTCATTGTAAATGTATGCATCCAAAACA
This sequence comes from Juglans regia, assembly GCF_001411555.2. NCBI lineage: Eukaryota > Viridiplantae > Streptophyta > Magnoliopsida > Fagales > Juglandaceae > Juglans > Juglans regia. The sequence continues at coordinate 32,949,943 of NC_049910.1, forward strand.
CCATTCCCCCCCTCAAAATATGGAAGGAACACGAACCTCCTCCCCAGCGGGCGGTCCCCCCCATCTGTCATCAGCCTTCAAATATCTTCACATTTTTCTTTCCTTTAGAATGCCTTTTTTTCTTCGTTTTTGCTTTTATCTATCTATACGCCCTCGTGCGTCTACACTGCCGACTTTGGAATTTGGATATATATATATATATATATATATATATATATATATATATATATATGAGTAATGTTAGAAATAAGTCACTATAACAATATATATTTTACACTCACTGCATGATTGCTTCTAATTGATTGTTCTTAATACTCATTTAGGAAGATGGGTAGTCTAGATGATGTCACATCATGTATGTAAAATAGATACTTTTAATAGTAATTTTTATCTATATTTATTCTATATATATATATAAGTGCAGAGTCCCTTGGAATTTTCTAATTCTCCATCAGGAAACTTCTATTGGCATGCATCATGCATGGGATATTGTTTGGAGAATATTTCGAAAAAAAATAATACTATTTGAAGAATTTTATACCACACATTATTTATATGAAATAATTTAATTTTTAATATTTATTTTTCCATAACAAATTATATTGCATGAAGAGTGTGCAATATAATCGTCCTCAAATATAATTATTCTTAAGAAAAATACGCCGAAATTAATGGTTATATATACACAGAAAGCATATCTATTGACAATTGTTTCGAATAATGATAATATCGATATTTAGCGCTAGTTATCTGCTACCCATATAATTATAATGGCAATTCAATCTTCCATCAATAGTATTTTTAATGGGCAAATTAAATTCAATATACTTATGAATGAAAGAGAAATATATCCGATACATGAAAAAATATAGTAACAATGTGTATGTACTTTTCTAACCCTCGCTCTCCTCAACCTCTCTCATCGAGAGGTATGAGAGAGATTGAGGAGATCGAGAGAGGTCAAGAGAGAGAGAGCTTGAGGAGAGAGAGGTCGGAAATAGAGATAGCTTAATGAGAGAGAGGGCAAATGTGATGGATCTGACATAAAATAAAAAAAAAAATATAAGATTTGGAGTTGAATAGTTATTGATATATAACAAAATTCTTATAGAAAATATTGGCTCTTACTCTCAATAGAATATGGGCAGTGCTAGAGCCACTGATAGTGGCTCCCGAGACACTGCCCACCGAGAAGGCTAAATGCCTCTTTTCATTTTTTTTTGTTTTTTATTCATTCATTTTTCTATATTCTTAAAATTTAAAAAAAAAAGATTAAAAATAACATTAAGAAGTACTTACTTAATTATTAAATTTTAAAAAAAAAGTAATCAAATGTCAATCCAAAATTGGGATCCTACGCATTTCTCATAAAAATATTGTAGAAAATATTTAATTAACGAATAATTAATTATCATTCTTTCAATAGGCTTATTACTTCTTCCATTCATTTACTATTTTTTAATTTTTAATTTTTTTTATTTAATATTTAAGAAAGTGACTATTAGTAAAATTGTAAATTTTTTTAATTTGTTTTAATGATTAAAAATATTTAAAAAATACTTAAAAAAATAATAAAAAATTTTAAAATCAAATACACTATAAAATAATAAAAAAGTAATCGGAAAGATAAGCCTATCATTATCTATAAAATAATTTTTCCTTTATTAATAATGTTGTTATAAAAAGCAAAAGGTTGACCGGAAATCTGGAATAGCCCGTAATAAAAGCAAAAGAACCCCCACGACCCTCTCATATCAAACCGCCACGTGGTCGATCTTATCCGTTACCCAATTTCGCACCCTTTAAAATAACAGTAACCCCGACGATTATACCACCGTCCTTCTTGTTTTCAATTTCTTTCTCTACGAACTCACTCTCTCTCTCTCTCTCTAAAAAGGCTTGAGCTTTGTCTCTTGAAGTTCCGTTCCAAATGGCTACAACCACCAGTCTGATTACTTTCCGACCCACAGGGATCCGAGCGTGTGCAAATTCGGGTCACGGGAGATCCGACCTGGACAGCAGGAAAAGCGCCTCGTCGCCCAACTGGTGGACCCCGATCTTCAATTGGTCCGCAGAGCCCGACTACATTGACTCCGGGAGCAACGAGCTGGTCCACGACGCCTCGGAGAAACCGAAGAGGAGTTCGGACTCCTCGAAGTCTTCGCGACCCCGGTTCGCCCCTGGTAGCTTCACGGAGGAGAAGGCGAGGCAGCTCCGGATGATGACGAAGGAAACCAAATCGTTTCACGACGCCATGTACCACTCCGCCATCGCCTCCCGGCTCGCCTCGGAATTCAAGAACCGCTCCGATCAGTGACCTCCGGAGAGCTACAGGATAATCTTAGATTGATCTTGAGAACGATGTAATAATGATGCAGTTAATGTTGTTGTTGTAGCAATTAATTAATATTTGATTTGTAAATAATAATGTTTTGATGAGAAATAATTATATATGGTAGATTATTCTGTATTAGGCATTATGAATTGGAGGCGAATGTAGTGGATCATAGATCATTCAACTTTTCTAAATATGCTTAATATTGAATTGGAATCTGACTGACTGGATCAGCAACTTTTTCCATGTTGAAATTAAGCATCCAAAAGGAATATGCTTTAACGTATTTGGATACTTATTGAATAATATGTACTTTTCTTTTCACGTGTGACTACAATTCTAGTGAGTTTGGATAGAGATTTAGATTGAGATATGGTGAGATGTTTTTGTTAAAAATTAAATAAAATATTATTAAATATAATTTTAAAATTTGAAAAAATTAAATTATTTATTATATTTTTATATAAAAATTTAAAAAAATTATAATGATGAGATTAGATCAGTTTGTATAGCCAAACTCACCATTTTTAATTTTTATTTTTTTGGTCCAAACGCAGAGTCCACACATATCACCAAACTTAAATAGAAAATTATTTTAATGAAAAACTACCATGTATGAAGTTAGTAGGACATGATCTGAAGTGCACGATATCTGCAAACCAATTCATGTTAGCTTTTTAATTTAGTATTGACTAAATAAAGTTTGTCATTTTAGTTTGGTTGATATTTGGATAAGAGTTTTGTTATAGATCAGTCATTATTCACGCTCATCACATCTCACGCTCAATAATTATTTTTTTCTATTTTTTCATAATATGTGAATATGTGCATGAGAATAATTATTCGTTGGATATATAAGAGGTTAAATTTATCTATTTTAGATAATTAATAATGTATTTTATTATGTGGGATTAGTATTTGCTGGTGATGACGAGATTTATCTACAAGTTTTTCATTGAATCAAGATCAAATGTCAAGCAAGGGACAAGATTATCTACACATTCGAAGAAGAAATCGTGCTTATTTTGTTAGCAGCTTGGCACAAATGAGTATTGCAAACCAGACAAAACATAAATACGTGATTGGTAATTTTTTGGGTAAGTTAGATTGTTAGAAAGAGTTTTGTTATACCGAAAAGTCTTCGCATTCGTCACTGTGCGGCATCAGCTAGTTTGCACACCTTACATGGCATCTATTGCACGCTCTTCCTATCATAAGATATTTCCACTCATTTGAAATTCCATCTGAGAGAGAGATGATGAGAGAGATAAGATAAGAGAGAGAGAGCTAACGAGAGAGAGAGAGCTGAGATGAGAGAGAGAACAGATGAGAGAGATGATGGTGCATTTGGAATTTAAAAAAAAAAACAAAAGATAGGGATTACCATGTCGGGTGTGCAAAATTGCAATCCACTACCGTGGCTGATTCCTATCAAAACTCTTTGTTATACATAAATCGGTGTGTTAACATACTATTTATAGTGATATTCATCTTAGTTTTACAAAAATCAAAATACTAATAATTTTGTACTATAGCTTATGTAAAAATCTTCCCATCAACGCTGTGTTGAATATATAAAAAATAATATTAATAAATAGATTCTCTTGCTAGAATTGTAACACCTACCGAGTAGGATCGTACAAGTAGGAATTCTCATGTAATAAAGATTTTGTACAAAGTAATGTTACAAAGGCAATTTTAAGTTTTATTAACGCATGTTTAGAGAGGGAGAATACTTAAAATTTTGAAAATTTCTTGTAATTTTGTTTCTAAATATCATTTAATTACAAATATTTTTTAATTTTAAATTTTCAACTTTTTTATGTAATAATTACCTAATCATTATTCAAATACAAAAATCAATAAAACTTTTACAAATTTCAAATCAAAATACAAAATCAATACAACTTTTACAAACTTAAAAACAAAAATTATATTCAAACAGTTTTTTAATTTTATAATATTTTATTCAAATTTTTCTTTTTTATTTCTCAAAATCTAATAAAACATTTTCACTACTATTTACAAAATTATGAGATTCTTCAAGTATCCAAATATGTTCAGTGTTTTATTTTCAAAGAATTATTTAAAGAACTTTATGAACAGATTTAATTGTCTTTGCTTATTCTTTATTTGTTTGAATTTGTTGAAGCTACACATATGTGTAGATGCTATTGAATTAATATTTAATTTGAGGATATCCATATAAAAATCTGAGTCAATCAATTAAATTTATTCCTTAATAAGATTTAAATATCTCGTAGATTATATCACACATCTATCCTGCACCATCTTCTGGTGTGGCATAAGTGTAAACATAAATTTTTTTTAAGCAATAATTGAAAACAATTTTTTCAGTAGTAATTGAAGAAGAAATTTAGGGCATTTTTAGATAATGAGAAGACATAAGAATTCTGTGAATAATAGTGAAATAACTTAAGAATAGTAGTGAAATCATTTGTGAATAGTATGAAAATAGTTTGTGAATAGTAAGAAAATAGTTTGCGTTAAGATTCTTTATTGAGTTTTAAAAAATGAGAGAAAATTTTGAATAAAAATATTATAAAGTTAAAAAAGTATTTGAATATAATTTTTATTTTAAAATTTGAAAAAGTTGTATTATTTTTTGTTTTGCATTTTTCGTGGATTAGGGGTGGGCAGAGGGGGCCCGTACCCCTACCCACCCCGTCCCCATATATATATATATATATGGGGTTACGGTATCATAAATACACTTTTCTCAATCTAATCAGCTACTTAGATGCAAATTAAACTAGTTGCAAAGTTAATCGAAAAAGTACTAGTGGAACATGTCATTTCTTAAGTCAAGCACTTGTTTCATGGTTTAGCAAAAAAATAAAATTTGGTTGCATTATCTATTGCATTACTGTGAGTAGTTGTTGTGCTCAAGTTCTATACATGAAGCAACAAATTGAGAATTTTAACCTCATGTATAATCACATTCCGATCAAATGTGATAATACCGATGCTATGTATCTTTCAAACAACCCAATAAAAGATTCTAGGACTAAGCATATAGAGATTATATATCATTTTCTACAAGATCATGTGCAAAATAGTGATATTGTACTAGAGTTCACAAGCACACATGACCAATTGGTAGATATTTTCACAAAATCTCTGCCAGAAGATAAATTATGCATGATTATAAGAAAATTAGAAATGATGCATGATATGGATATTTGTAAATATTTTTTATTGCCTCAAAATTATTTACAAAAATTTGAGGTTCTTAGCCTCATTTTTTAAGCACTCTTGCTATCATTATCTAAAGAATTATACAATCGAAATGAAGAGTCCAGCAAAGACTTCAACGCTTTATTTTCTTATTTTAAAGCCCATATCTCTATGCTAGACTACTGAATAAGCCGTTGGTGTATAGAAATCTTCTTCTTAAGCTTTTCAATCTCATTTGTTTTATACCATAATAATCAAGAAAATGCGATCATAAATGATGAATACCAAGTACCAAGAGTCACTAGTTCATAAATAGCCTCATCATTTGGCTTATTAGCCAAATCTCTTTCATGTTACACCATGTCACCTATAATAGATACTAAGAAAATTGGTGACTAAGGTATAGAATACCTTATATATTTTTCAAAATGATTGTTGGAAGAAGATTGTTTAGCCATTGGAGAAAATTTGCAAAGTAAGAATGTAGATTGATTACATATATGCGAAGAAGATTGAATACAAATTGATAAGTCGAAGACTGCCTAAATAGAGGAAAGCATGAGCACAAGACAGAACATCATATTTCTTTATATCTTACTTGGTCAAAATTATAAGATATGTCGGACTCATTTTGTCGAAAGTTTTTTTTCTAAGCCAGCTAGATCAAATACAGCTTGTACCCCTATTTTTTTTATCTTTTCAAAAGTCATTTTCTCCTAATCGCTTAACCTCTGTCATTTTTTGCTGCTGTTGGTTTTGGATTTGAGCTCTCTCTCTTTCTAGCTCATCCACTTGTGGTTGAAGGTCATGAGCATACCAATTCGTCAAAATTTTCAACTCCTTGTTTTCCTGTTTTAACCTTTTATTATTTCTGTCTTTATCAGCAAACATTTGATGCAATTCAGAAATTTGATCATTAAGCTAATCAACCTCACTAACTCTTGCACGTAATCTCTAATATATGGTTGTAACAGAGGTAGCATATTTAGTACAGAGAGTCATTGGTTTTGCAATGACCTCATAATCAGTCCTACAACACTAATGTCTCTTTGCTCCTATCATGGCGTTAATAGCCTCAGTGGAGAAAATAAGTGGTTGAGGCGTGAAGAGTTTTTTTATTCAAATCTAAAGAAAACTGCTCAGTCATAAAAATTGTTTTGATAAATAAAAACTAGGTCAAGGAACAATGTCAACAAAATTTCTGGTGAGAATCTAATGGATAAGGATGATCCTTTTAAACAAAAACTTAGAGCCTTCAAATATTTACAAAATCTCATTTGTCAAAAACATCAAACGGATTTGAAGCTCTTTTTACACTAACTCGACAGGGCTAGCCTCATAGCTCTGCAACACTTGTATGGATTAAGTAGCTCCAATTATTTAGCTCTTTATAGTTTCTACTAAATGCTTTGTTTCATCTGTGCACTAATTACTGTAATCATTTTTAATGATATCAAAAGGGAGATAAGTTTACAATAAAACATTAACATGTATTTGCCAATGCTTTAATTGATTTAATGTCCCTTGAATGTATATATTGCTTGAAAAACTAATGCACATTTTCAGGAGGAGCCTAAACATTATTACGGATATCAAAATTTTACCAAGTGTTTGTCATAATAAAAAAGGAGAGAGATTTTAGAACCCAAGGTTTTAAGCATCGTATAACTCCATATCTACCTATAGTGATGATAACAAATGAGTTCAAATATAAATGGAGTCAAGGACATCAAATAATCGAACATGAGCAAGAAATAGAATAATCTTACAAATAAAGCTCTTAGAGTAATTTTGTAAATTTTGTATATATCTTTCAAATTTTGAAAAAAGTTTAAAGCTCAAAAGGAATCTTTTATAACAAAGCATCGGTTTGTGTTTTTCATATGTGCATGATATATTTAAAAATTGAAAGTTTGAAATTAAAAGATTGAAAGATGATTTATTGTCATATTTCACATGTGCATAATATGATTGAAAGTTTGAATTTTAAAAACTTGAAAGATGATTGATTTTCGTATCTAACATGTGTATGATAGGTTTGAAAACTTGAAAAATGATTTATGCTCTTTTTTATATATGCAAAATGTAGATACTTTTGTTTGAAAATTTTGATAATTAATTGATGCTCTTTTTTACATATGCAAAAAATAGAATCTTTTATATGAGAATTTTGAAAAATGAATAATGTTGTTTTTTACAATTACAAAAGGAGAAACATTTGTTCGAAAACTTTGAAAAATGAATGATTATCCTTTTTGACATTTGAATATTTTTAAATTTGAAAAAGAAATCTCATATGTTTATAAATAGTTAATTTAAAATCTTAAAAAAAACATAAACTACAAGGTTTACAACATTCATTCATCAAAATCTTTCAATATCTTTTTTTTTAAGTTTTGATTGAGCTTTAACACCTGTTTATTTTGAGAGAGATATAGTTTGCACTATAGTGTTTTCAGTTCACTCATTAAGGAATGTACTTTGATAACCTACCCGTACCCACTATTAGTTATTGTATTCAAAGTAAAATAGTGTATGTAACATTTGTGAGTGTAGTAGGAGTTCTACATAGATAATAGTTGAATCACCACTTATAAGGTGATTATAAGTATGGGTGTAACCAGTCCGGTTCGGTTTTGGACAAATTTAGGACCGAATCGGTATGTAACGGTTTTACATTTTCAAAAACCGATTACGTACCAGTTATCCTCCAAACCGAGACATCCGGTTTTTATCGGTTCGGTCTGATTTTAGAGTGTATATACTAATTTATATATAGACTTAAAGTATATTAAGTAATATAGTATTAGACATTAGTATTAGGCCATAAAATGTAAATTATAATTAATATACATTATATTCTAATGTATATGAGTATTACTAATTTACTAATTTATTATGTACTTATAAAAAAGAATATATTGAGAATTTATTAGGCTATAAAAACTTGGTAATAATATTTGAGTGATTTTTTTTTTTTGTAAATAATATTTTAGTGATCTTATTTACAACTTTGGTATATAAATTCAAATCTTTTTATATTTATGATCTTTTTTTTCAATTAATGTGATTTATCAATTTCAGTTTAAAGTTTTACAATTTCATTTTATTTTTAAATTAATTTATATTATTATATATTACATATAAAAATATTATATATAATATTAAAAAAATCATTTAAAATATATATTATATAGAACTGGTCTGGTCCGGGCCTAAAAAGCCTAGAACTAGAACCGGACCGGTTCCGACCGGTTTTGCATTACGGAAACTGGTTCCGGACCGGTTTGATTGGTTTGGACCGGTCCAGTTCGATTATCCGGTTTCCCGATTATTTTTACACCCGTAATTATAAGTGTATGAGGTATACTTCACAGATTTTTTGAAACGGTATTGCTCAAAGGTATAATAGGTTTCTATCTCCACCTGAAGCAAGTTGAATAGTGAATTTGAGAATCCCAAGTGGTAGCTTGAAACAAGAATGTTGGTAGTGGGGTTGAATCTTGTTAAAATATTGAGTTTGTATCTCTCTTACTCTTATTTTATATATATATATATATATTGTTGCTCAGTATTTTATTCACATTTTATATTTTATATCTAACTTATAGTTATTAATTTTGTTAAAACAACCCAATTCACCCTCCCCTCTTGGGTTAGTTATTTGGGCAATAAATTTCTCTCTCTGTCTTTACTACTATCTGCCCATTTAAAATAGTTGCAGTATGGTAATTCTTGATTATACACAAATAAAAAGGTATGTTAATTGATATCAAAATTTTGTAAAAACTCATGTAATATCAAGTTCTTTCTCTCTGTTAGATTAATTAAGATTGTTTCTGCCTAGGGGTGTAACCGGTCCGGTCCGGTCCGGTTTTGGATAAAATCTAGGACCGAACCGGTATGTACCGGTTTTATATTTTTCAAAACCGATTACGCACCGGTTACCCTCCTAAACCGGTACTTCCGGTTTTACCGGTTTCCGGTCCTGTTCGGTCCGGTTTTCCGGTTTTTTAAAAATATAAATTTTACAATTTGTCATTAAAAATTTGTTTATAAAAAAAAAAAAATTGATTTAAAAAAAACTGTTTTATACTTTTATTAATATATTAGACTATATAATAGTATTAATATTAGACTATTGGTATAGTTATAAGTTATATATTAGTATTAGTTATAAACTTTTAGTGATTTAGTATTAACATTTTATGTAATAATTTATAAATTATAATAAGAAATTATTTCATATATGAATATATATGTTATATATAAAATTTTACATAAAAATTTATAATTATACATTATATATAAAACTTATATATATTAATATTTAATATATATAAAATATTTTGTATAAAACTTATATATAAAAATATTATTTTTTATTTTTTTTAATCAACCGGTCCGATCCGGTTCGGTCCGGTCCAAAAAATTCCGGAACCGGAACCGGACCGGAACCGGCCGGTTTTTACGTTTTAAAAACCGGTTCCGGACTGGACCAGTTCAAAACCGGTAAAACCGGTCCGGTCCGGTTTTCTGGTTTGAGTTTACACCCATATTTCTACCTATATATTGTACACACTCAAAGATGGGTCGCCCTAGATTTCTTGGCGTATTTGATGTTCTAAGTGGAGCTTTAAAATTTTTGATGCACATTGGGTTGTTCCTCAAAGTACGATTAACAAGAGAATATGAAGAAACTGATGATGACATTCTAAGGTTTGGTTTGGATAGCAAAAGCCTCTCATCTTATCACATCTTATCTCAATATCCAAACACCACAAACACAAACATTTTTCAATTTCAAATCTTTTAGTTTTTCTCATTTAATCATTACTTAATCGTTACAATTTTTCTAAACTTTCAAACAAAACACAAAAAATAATTTAAAATTTTCAAATCCCAAAATAAAAATTATATTCTAACAATATTTTAATTTTATAATAATTTTATTTAATTTTTTCTATCTCTTTTCCCAAAACTTCATAAAACATCTCAACTCAAACCATTTCACTACTATTCACAGATCATCTCATCTCACTATCCAAACTAGGTCTAAATATGTCACAAGATATTACAACAACTGCATCTAATGACATTGTGTGAGTATGGCTAGGAAAAATAATAAAAAATCTCTAGTTCAAGTATTTCGTAGAGTATACAAGTATTTCTAGTTCAAAGATCTGATATTGATATTTGCGTGTAGTTCAAGTATTTCACAGAGTCACCATACAAGTATTTCTAGTTCAAAGATCTGATATTGATATTCGCGTGTAGTTCAAGTATTTCTAGTTCACAATACAACAGTTCACAAAAGTCACCAGAGAATTAAAAGGACAGAGCAGTCCATAGAAGATTCACTAAGTCAGTTCAAGTATTTTTATTTAAAAATCTTGAAGAAGTTGTTTTGCTTCGCATATTACGGACTTGCCGTTTTTGGATTCCCATCGTTTTACGTACCTAGGGTTGCTGCATGGCGGCGACAGCTGCCCCTCTGGTGTCTTCTACACTATTGGGGAACACTGAGAAATCACTTTCCTATGCTCAGGCAATCTCTAAACATTCGTCTTCACCCAGTTTCAGATTGCTTATGCGTTATCCGGTGGACGTAGATGGCCAGTAAGGATTCGTGTTCTCTGAAGTTGAGATGACTAGGGTTGCAGAGGAGTTTCGCCATGCTTTGGTTTTGAAGTTCCTGCGGCTTAGGCTGTCTATTGATAACATCCAGCTTGCGGTGGTAAAAACGTGGGGTTTACAAGAGATTCCTACTATCAATTTCATGGATGCACATCACGTTATCATAAATCTACATTTTGAGCAAGATTTTGTTAATGCATGGGCGAGAGATGGGAGGGCTATGGATAGTTGCATGTTTCATTTATTCTGATGGATGAAAGATTTTGATCTGAAAAAGGAACCCTTTTTGGCACCCCAATGGATCTTCTGCCGGGTCTCCCGTTGCATATGTATCGGCTTGATTGTTTGCAAATTTTGGCTACAAGGTTTGGAAGATTTCTAGGTACGGATAATGCTACTATAAACAAGACTAGGACTTCGGGTGCTAGGTTATGTGCGGAGATTGACCTTCTTGAGGAACAAGTTCAAGGTTTTCCTATTGTTGTTTCGGCGCACAAAACCATTTGGCAAGAGGTTCGGTATGAGAAGCAGAGTTTTTATTGCAAACGGTGCCGTCGTTATGGCCACTTAGAAACTGTATGCCGGGAAGGGATGAAGGAACCAGTCTAGAAGGATCATGTGGTTAAAAATAAGGAAAACTTTAATAAGAAATCTGATGCATGGAGAGTTAAAGCACAAGGATCGCAGGAGGAGAAGGAAGTAAAGCAGCCCGAAGTGTCTAATGCCCAGGTTCAAAATGTGCCTGAGGAAGAGACTGGTGATGGTAAAATGATGATCGTAGAAGAGCAATTGAAGGTTCCTGTTCAGGATGTGGCCCCTAGTGAGATCCCTATCTCTGACGGGTCGGTAGAGGGGTGTGAAATTACAACTGATGTTATCAGGGAAACGGGGCAGCATGTGGTTGAGGTTGAGGGAAGTCAGAGTGAGTTGAATAAGGAGGGGACGAAAGGCACGTATGTCATACAGAATGGGGTGTTTGATGGCCTAACGGACAAGGTTGATTGGCACCAGGTTGATATGGAAGGCATGGTCATGCAGGAGATTTTCACTTGGGATTGTTAGCCTATCGAGGGACAACAAGACGTAGTTTCTGAACTACGATAAACATGGCTCTGATCAGGAGAATAAGGATAATCCAGGCGTGTTGGCAAAAGCGAAAGGGTATGGTTCAGATTCGAACTTAAACATTCCAGGTCCATCTATGAAGAAGTCTACTAGACAAGTTGTGAGACAGAATCGACGGGCTATTTCGCGTCCTGAAAGACTAAATTTATGATTGATAAGATAATGGTGTGGAATATGTGGGGATTGGGTACATCAAAAAGAAGACTCAAGAGTTTGGTGAGGCAACATAAGCCTTCGATTTTGGTACTTTCTGAACCTTTTGCTGCAGAGGCATTGATGGTTGCCTGGGCTAATTATTTTGGCTTTTTGGTTTATTGTGCTAATGAAGCTTTGGGGGGTAGATTTGGGTGTTTTGGATTGATGGTCTATCTTTTGAAGTGCAGGGTATGTCTGACCAAATCATTTCGGGTTCTATTAGTAAGGACGACTTTCATGTAAATGTCTTTTGTATATGCAAAATGCAATCAAGTGGAAAGAAGAATGCTTTGGCGGGATATTGAAGCTACTCGAGTGGATGATGTCCCCTAGACAGTAGTGAGAAATTTTAATACAATCCGAGAGGATGGGGAGCGGATAGGTGGTAATCCTAGGCCATTGTCAGCTATGTTGGAGTTTAGCTCATGCATTCATAATTGTGGACTCGTGGAGATGAGTTACAATGGTGGTAGGATGTCGTGGTGTAATAGGCATAGAGGTTTGTTGAGAAGTTGGGCACGGCTTGATCGAGCGCTATCGAATATTGCCTTTATTCAGAGGTTCCCGAACGGGTGTATGCATTATTTAAAACATAAGTCTTCAGATCATTGTCCCATGCTTTTGAGACTTGATTCAGATGTTTATAGTTATGGTCCCTCTCCTTTTAGGTTCCAAAGCATGTGGTGCACGCATGAAAATTTTATGAATGGTGTGGATGAGGTCTGGAGGGAAGAGGTAACTGGGATGAGGTTATTTCAATTGGTTACAAAACTAAAAAAGCTTAAGCTGGCTCTCAGAAGGTGGAACAAAGAGGTTTTTGGGAGGGTTGATCGGTCGATTAAGGAATTAGAGGAGAACATGGACCGTCTTGAGGTCCGGATGCAAGAGGGTTTTCTCCCTGAGCTAGAGCATGAATATTTACATGCAAAAGCTGATTTGTAGCTTTGGGAAAATAGGGAGGAACTCAGATTGGCTCAACAGGCTAAAAAGAAATGGCTTAAGGAAGGAGACCGTAATTCAAAATTCTTTCATGAGGTAGTAAGCGAACGTAGGAGAGCTTCCGTTGTTTAAAAAATGACCCTCTCGAATGGGGTTGTTTTGGATTCTCATAAGGCGATTCAAAATGCAGCAGTGGATTATTTCTAGAATTTTCTCACAGGGGAGGGGCCTACGAGGACTCTTGATTTGAGTGGTTTATTATCCCCGGTGGCTAATGTTGATGAGAACAATGAGCTCGTTAAGGAGCCTACTAACGAGGAGGTTTGGAAGGCATTATCTTCTATACCGAAGCAGAGTAGCCCCGGACCTGATGGTTTTGGTTCGGATTTTTATTTACAGTGTTGGAAGATTGTTAAACATGATGTGATTGAAGCTCCTCGTGATTTTTTTAGGGGTACGCCGCTGCCAAGATTTTATTCGGCTTCGTATATTGTACTCATTCCCAAAGTGCAGAATCCATAGAGCTTTGATAAGTTCATGCCGATTAGTTTGTGCAATGTGATTTATAAAATTTTTTTGAAAGTTCTTGTGAATCGGTTGGCGACTGTGCTTCCTCGTATGATCTCGTGGGAGCAAGGTGCTTTTGTTCCGGGGTGTAGTATTTTTTAGAATATAACTCTAGCATAGGAAATGATACATTCACTCCATCGCCATACTAATGGAGGGAATGTAATGCTGAAGATAGATATGGCAAAGGCGTATGATAGAGTTGACTGGTCTTTCTTAAGATTGGTTATGAAGGGTTTTGGCTTGGCTGATTCAGTTTGTGGTTTGGTGGAGACTTGTGTGGAATCCCCTTGATTTTCGATCATGATGAATGGAACGTAAAAATGTTTTTTCAAACTTTCTCGGGGGTTGCGTCAAGGGGATCCTCTTTCACCATATTTGTTTATTATAATGCAGGAAGTGCTTACTCGGTTGCTGAGGCAAAATTTTGCTCAAGGTAGAATTACCTCTTATTTTCATCCAAGAGGAGCGCCCTTGGTTTTGCACCTTCTTTATGTAGATGATCTCCTTATTTTTGCAAATGGGGAGAAGAGATCCATTACAAGGCTTCTTCGTACGTTGGATCAGTATGCATTTTGGTCTGGTCAAGTAATTAATACAAATAAATCGGCTCTCTTTTTGTAAAAAAAAAATCTCTTATTCAATGAGGTGTGGCTTACTAAGCATGACAGGTTTTATGGAAGGAACTTTTCCAGCCATGTACTTAGGAGTGCCTCTAGTGATAGGGAGGCTCACAACAAGGCATTTGGGAACTGTTGGTGAAAAAAATCCGCAACAAGGTGGCGAACTGGAAATTTAAAATATTATCTCAAGGAGGTTGGTTAACTTGATAAAACATGTGTTATCTTGTATGGCAACTCACCTCTTGGCAGTGCTTAATGTTCCTAAAGTCATCTTATCCAAGCTAAATTCTCTCCTTTCAACCTTCTTCTGGGGGGAACATAATGGATAGCTTAAGAAGAAGTGGGTCTCATGGTCGTCTGTTTGTAAACCAACCAATGGAAGGGGTTTAGGCCTACGAGATTTTAATGAAATACAGAGAGCTATGCACATGAAACTAGTGTGGAGGGTTATCACGATGGACAATCTCTGGACAAAGTTTTTTCATGCTAAGTATGTGAAGGATGGTAATCTTGTAATGTCAGCTTCACGGTGGAGTGGCACATGGTTTTGGAAAGATCTTATGCAGGTTTTCCCAGAGGTATATGAGCACACCAGGGTACGGGTGAGGGAAGGTAACGTATCTTTCTGGCATGATAAGTGGTTGTCGAGTGGACCTCTTAGTGTTCATGTCCAAGATATTGTTAATCCGATGGCTCGAGTAAAAGATTTATGGGTTGGTAATGTTTGGGATGAAAATGCTCTGGTTGAGTTGGTGGGGGAAAACAGAGCTATTGAGGTGAGGCATTCGGTTATGGCTGGGAAAGAAGGGTCTGATGTCTATATATGGGAACCAAACCAGAGTGGAAGTTTCACAACTGCTTTTGCTTAGGACATTATTAGAGTACGAAGAGAAGAATTCTCTTGGAAGGGATGGTTCTGGCATAACATCCTTCCTAGAAGGGTGGTGGTTTGTGTTTGGAAGGCTTGGTTTTGTTGTTTGCCCGTTGATATATGGATTAGTGAAATGGGTGTTTTGCTTGCTTCCCGATGTGATTGCTATTTTAATGGTTGTTTGGAAACGTTAGATCATGTCCTTTGCACAGGGGATATCGCTAAGGCTGTCTGGGAACGAGCAGCTTCAACACTAGGTGTTCGATGTATGAGATTCTTAACTTGGCGTGCTCGGATTTCTGCCTGGTTCAGTTGTGCGAAGCGAGCTTCTCAACATGGTACTCTTGTAGGATTACTTCCAAGTTTAATCACTTGGCGCTTGTGGTTGCGCAAATGCAAGGCTAGAATGGAGTCAAATTATGAATCGGTTGAGGCTATTTGGATTGCGGTGAAGTTTTTGTTGATCCAATTATCTGACAGTATTGTGAAGTGCAACAGTATTTCATCAAGTGATCATGCTCTTTTGTCTGCTCTTAATGTGCCCATTAAGCAAGTAGTGAAGCGTAATTTGCGCTTGGAGGTGTGGTCAAAATCGAGAATGGGCTGGATGAAACTGAATGTGGATGGGAGTTGTTGGGGAAATCCGGGGACTTGTGGAGGTGGTGGAGTGATTAGGGATCATCAAGGGAATGTCAAAGTGGCCTTCTCGGAATATTTTGGTTTCGGTACCAACAATGCTGCATAATTGAGAGCTTTGTCCAAAGGTGTTGCGGTGTGTAAAGCTAATGGTTTTTATTAGGTATAACTGGAATGTGATTCTGAATTAATAGTACATTGGCTTACCATAAAGGCATGTAATGTCTGGTATTTGTGGGATTATTGGGAGCAGTTAATGGAAGGTCTTGAAGGTATGAGTTTTACTATCACTCATATTTTCCGTGAAGGCAATAAAATAGCTGATTTCCTGGCACGGGATGGTGAGGCAGTCATAAATATAGTATATGGAGAAGGTGATAGGCTCCCACGGAGTGCACGAGGAATGGTTAGACTTGAGAAAATAGGTTTCCCGTCTTTAAGAGTTTAAGTCTTTTACATTGTGGGTGTTTATAGGTTTGGTTGTTTTAATTTTAGTCTCGTTTCGTCTATGTTATCTGAGGTTAGTAGTATTTCTTTATTTTTTGGAGTATTTTAGGTACATGGGATGGGGTTTTTTTGGTTTATCATATGTGTCTAATGGAACCACGGTATTCCTCTGCCATAAGTGAGGTTTTTTTGAATAAAATTGGGAGGGGGTCACTTTTAGACATGTGACTTCGTCTCTTGAAAAAAAAAAAGTTCAAGTATTTCACTCACCATACAAGTATTTCTAGTTCAAAGATCCATACACGTCCAGATCTCGAAAAGAAGTAAAGTATTTTCAGGGATTACCATACTCAAATCTCAAAAAGAAAGAAGTAAAGCATTTCACGGAACAATGCTTCTACGTATGTGGGGAGTCGCTGACACCACGTCAGCCAAAAAAAAAAAAAAAAGACAAAAGGTGCGAAAGAAGAAAGAAAATAAAAATAGCTTTTAGATTTCGTCTAGCTTTCTTCTAAGTGTTCGATCGTCTATAACCCATCAATCCATGCAACCCTACTTTCCTCCTTTACATCCCAACCAAATCTACTTGATTTGCGTCAAACTCTATGAGGTTCCAGATTCCAAGGCTCTCCTTCATCTTTACAGTTCCCCATAATGGCCATGGGAAGAAGCAAAGACAAAGAAAGCATGTACATATCGGATCTTAAAGCTTTTAACTTTATTTTCATTAATTAGCCAAACAAACAATGAAGCTTAAAAGCAAGTTAGAGAGCAGAGATCCTCCTAAAAGCAAAAGTTGTAGAGACTAAACAAGGGAGGTAGAAAAATGGGGTTCGCCATGAGTCTGAATCTGCAACTTCACGTAGCCATGGTGGCCACCAACATCCTCTCCCTCTACCACCTCTCCTCCACAATTCAAACCTCTGGGAAACCCCCAGCTCCGCCTCCTGTCACTGACCAACTTCTTCACCAGCTCAACACCATACGCGCCACCATCAACCGCCTCACCCCCCTCCAACCCCCCCAATCTAGCCACCAAAGTCGCTGCCGCTGTCGCCGCAACCACCATACCATCAGATCTCCTCCTCTACTCCCTCCTCTCTCCCATCGCCACCTCCTGCCACTACCACCCAGACCTCCTCCACTGATTTATGAATTATACTCCATTCTCTCTCTTCCCTCAGGACTCCAATGGGGTGGCCGAGTCCCTCCTCCTGCGTGGCTGCCATCCACTCCCTTGTCGCCGATGCTTCTCCAAAACCCCATCAAATCCACCTTGTCTCTTTCCCACCAAAACCCACCAAACCGTCTCACCGTGTCATCGAGGTTTCTTCGACGCTTCGAGGGGATGGACTCGCCGTCTTTGACGGGATGTGCTTCGTGGAAGGATCGAGAGAAGGAGTTCTTGAGGAGGGGGAATGAGGAAGAGAGGAAACACAGAGAGGGAGGGGGACTGAAGGAAATGCAGAGTGGGAGGAGGACTGAGGAAGAGAGGGAGGGGGACTGAAGTTAATGCAAAGAGAGGGACTAAGGAAGAGAGGAAATTGTGTGTTTTGTTCCATGTAAGCACTGTTTACGCACCGACTGCATGGGTCGATTGTATTCAGCATTTTTCTTCATAGAAT
Source organism: Juglans regia (assembly GCF_001411555.2). Classification (NCBI taxonomy): domain Eukaryota; kingdom Viridiplantae; phylum Streptophyta; class Magnoliopsida; order Fagales; family Juglandaceae; genus Juglans; species Juglans regia. The sequence goes on from NC_049910.1 coordinate 32,968,141, forward strand.
ATTTCACAAATAAGGAAATTAGTAAAATCACTTGTTCATGATAAACTGTTTAACTATGAAAGAAGTATTTCACAAAGGATATAAGTACAAAGAGGTATTTCACAAAGAAGGAAAGAACTAAAAATACTTGAACAATGAAATACTAGTGAAGTCATTGCTTCATCATGTACTGTATCATGTACTGTTTAACTATGAAATAATTGAACTATGATAGTTAAACAGTTAAACATAGTTCAAGTAACACTTCCATCAAAGCAACATCTTCATCGTAGAGTATCTCACTAGTTCAAGTATTTCGCAGAGTCAAATTCACACAATTCATAAAAATTGCATAAGCCATAAATTTAAAGGAAAACGTAAAGCCATAAATTTCGCACAGTCCATACATATAAATTCGCTTAGTCCATACATACATACAAATTTCAGCTTTGCACAATACATACATATAAATTTCAAATTCGCAGATTGGATTTTCTCCTTAAACTCTAAACAAAATTTACTCATAAATTTAATGGGGATGCGACAATCTCTATTCCAGCAGGTGGCGACGAGGAAGGGGAAGGAGACTGACGGTAGTTCACGGGCACAGTTTTCAATTTCGTTCCATTCCTGCCAGAAATTTCTATTCTAGTGTAGTATTCGGGACACTATACATCATTATTTCGTTTTGTTCTAAATTTCGGCCTATTACAGCCTGTTTCGGTCATTCTGGTCAAATTTCGGCCATTTTGGCTGGAATTGGCATTCCGGGCCCTATTCCATTTCGAATTGATTTAGTGGCATTTTTATAATTTTCTTGAGTTTGGAAGTCATTTTTGTAAATTTTAAATCTAGATGATATTTAATTAATTCTAAAATCTAAAATGTATTTATATAATTTTAATTTTTTTCTAACTTAAAATATGTTCCCTCATTCTTTTTTTTTAATATCATTATTTTTAATTTTTCTTTTGTGTCTCAACTCAAGTTTGTGATTTTTTAATATTTTTTTACACTAATATCTCTACTTTGTTTTTTAATGTTTTCAATATATATTCATTTTAATCATCGTCAATTCTTTCATATATACAACACATGCATGATGCACACTTACATATATATATATATACATATTCTATTCGTTATCAGTTTATATGTACATATAAAAAATAGATATGTAGCTAATCTCAAAATGGTATACTGAAACATACTAGTATTGAAATATTCCGATTTAGTACTTAAACCAAAATGATTATCGGAATGAAATTTAAAACATTACATGAACCTCGCCACTTCGATTCATGAAGAGGGAAAATGCTTCACCCAAGTGAGCACTGCAGAAGCAAAAGTGTACCTCGGCGAGCACATTGAAAGAGCATTTAGCTCATCGAGGTGACGAGCACCATGGAAGGATGGTGCTCAAGGTGGTGAACACTTTTACTTTCTATGGTTTTTATTTGGGGGTGCGAGCACTTTGCCTCTGGCTCCTTATTTTGATATTTTTTCATTTTCTAGACTAATATTTTTATTTTTGAAAACTAATTTGAATGGAAAAATAATAAAAATTAATTATTACCAAGATTGAGCTTTCAAAATTTATTCATGATAGATACTACAACATAAATGATTTTTTGAAAATATCAAATTCTTTATTTATTTTTTTCAAATTTCAAATGATCTGTACAGAGAAAATGAAAACGCGCCCTCCCACTATTATTTCTCATTATTTATAGATATGTAAGCGGGGATATTCTCAGTTAGCCACGTCTACATAATAAAAAAGGGGAACAAATTGGGAAAAAGCCCATAAGAATCGGACGGCCAAGAGAGATAGTTGAACAGTAGAGAGGAAACTAATCAAAATCTAATGGTTAAGAGAGTTGCGTCAAATTAAAGCCACGAAAAAAACGTTATAAGCCCTCCTCTCTTCCCTTCCAAACGCGTCGCCGTCTACTCTCGAACTCCGCTGCTCTCTCGCGGATTCTCTCTAGCATCAGCACAAATCCAATGGTACCTCTCTCTCTCTCTCTCTCTCTCTCTCTCTCTCTGAGTTTAGTGGCGGATGGTTGAGTCTATTTGATGCTCATTTTCCGTGTTTAGGGTTTGGTCAAGGGTTTTAGCTCATCGATCTCGTTCTTTCTTTGTTAGATTTATTTTATTAATTTTCTTTTGTAGGCTCTACCAAACCAGCAAACTGTTGACTACCCGAGCTTCAAGCTCGTTATCGTCGGTGATGGAGGCACTGGTAAATCTCTATTTTTTGAAAATTTTGAGATAATTGTGTTCTTTCATGATTTAAACTCATTTTATTGCTAATTTTACTGATAAAAAAAAAACTCATTTTATTGCTAATAAATTTAGATTAGGCTGTTTGGTTTCGATTAATTAGTTTACTCTGGATAATATTTAGTGCATGCTATGTTTGCTTCGAAAGATTATGACTTCTGGGCAGACTTGTAGCTAATTATTATGCTATTTCACGAATGATTCAGTCAAACCGAGAAAAAAAGGATATCGATTGCATCACAACTATTTGTCGTGCTTTGCTCGCCTTTTTTGAGATTATAAGAGTATTGGATTTTTGAGATAAAATTAATTCAAAGAGAGACTCTTTTCCGGGAAAATGTTTCAAGCAGTTTTAAACCTTGGGTTGGTTGGTTCAAGTGGCAAGAGCCTTGATCTTGGTGGTATGTTCCTCCTAAGTTGAAGGTTTGAACCCTTGGATGCAAACAATTTGTAGGAGCCATTGGACTGGGAGAATTTTTCTTGAGCTATCTGATTTGCATTTGCGGGAAATTCCTTTTTGAGGACTTGTGCGCCTCTGGGATTAATTGGGATTTTGTTCGACACCCGATGCTAGTAAAAAAAATAGTTTTAAGCGGTTTTGTGCATGTTATCATGTATGAAGGCATGTGTTGCTCATGATCATCTATGTATTTATGAGCGCACATGAATGCATGAATATATTATATATGTGTATATATTGATATAAATATAGATGTTGGGCACAGTTGTTTTGATTAAGCTGACTCGCTGAGTGCTGGATTGTACAGGAAAAACAACTTTTGTGAAGAGACATCTCACTGGGGAGTTTGAGAAGAAATATGAACGTAAGTGGTGCCTTGCTTTTAGTCAGAGCATACAGTTTAGTTTTCAAATTCCTTACGTTGGTTTTTCTTATAAATAGCAACTATTGGTGTCGAGGTTCATCCATTGGACTTCTTCACAAATTGCGGGAAGATCCGGTTTTACTGCTGGGACACTGCTGGCCAAGAGAAATTTGGAGGTCTTAGAGATGGATACTAGTGAGTGAAACCCAGAAAAAAATCATGATTGTTGTTGCCCGTTGTAGTTGGATTCCAATTCCCATTCATATTATTGTTGTTTCCTTATTTAATTTTTATTTTCCCATGATGTTAAAGCCTAATGTTTGACCTTCTATAGCTTGTATGTTATAAGAAGAATCATTCGAATAACCTATTGCTTGAAAAATAGATCCAAGTAAAGAATGAAGGCAAATAAGGTTAAGGATTTGTGATTAGGCACATAAACTGAAAGTCTGCTGTCAGGTACTTCTGTTTCATTTCATACTGTAAGTCCTTGAAAATCCATTTGGTAAAAGGATTGACGACAATAATCTTTGAGTTGTGACACTTTGAAGGATACCCATGAATTTGATTAAGCTGATATAGGAAAAACTAGGTTCAAAGAACAGTGAATCTGTAGAAGGAAATTTTTTGAATAACTCTATGTAGGGAAGGCAGGGAAGGACGGAAAAGCAGTGGAAATTTGGTTACATGTAGTTATCAGTTGATATACGATACCACCTAAAGCTAGGGCTTTCTTCTCATTTTTCAGAAAGTTTAAATTTCATTTCTTCAATATTGATGGAAGTAGTTTCAACTTCACCCTCCTGGTGTTCTTATAATTTTTTCTTTTATTTTTCCCGTCTTGAAGTTGCTTTCTAATGGTGATTTGCTGAGTGGTTGGTTATATTAATGTTCATTGTATTATTTCTTTCTATTGCCTGGTTGATGGTCTCATGTAATATCTTCCATTTCATTTTGCAGCATTCATGGGCAATGCGCAATAATAATGTTTGATGTTACAGCCCGGTTGACATACAAGAATGTTCCTACATGGCACCGTGATCTCTGCAGGTGAGTTATTTTATATTAACTTCACATTTACCGCTTTTTGTGTACCATATCAATTTTCTTTGAATTTTTTATTTGTTTAATGACTTTTGTCCTGCATTTGTAGGGTTTGTGAGAACATACCGATTGTTCTTTGTGGAAACAAGGTTGATGTGAAGAACAGGCAAGTTAAGGCAAAACAGGTTACCTTCCATAGGAAGAAGAACCTGCAGTACTATGAAATATCCGCAAAGAGCAATTACAATTTTGAGAAACCTTTCCTGTATCTTGCCAGAAAGCTTGCTGGGTAATGCAATAGCTTAGTTCCTAACTTTACTATGCAACATTGTGATTGAAACTTGAGATTGACGATTGCTTTTGTAATTTAGGGACCCTACACTCCACTTTGTGGAGTCTCCTGCTCTCGCTCCTCCAGAAGTACAGATTGACTTGGCTGCACAGAAACAGTATGGACTTCACCTTTTGCCTTCTACTGATTTTGCAAGAATCTATTTATACGATTGTGGGTCCATTTTCCCGTCTAAAAGAATTTGTTAAAAAAGCAACTCCTAATGGCAAACTAGGGTCACTAGAATGTTCTCCACTTGCATATTCTCGGTGATATTTAAGTTATTATTTTAGACTCAAAACATATCCAGAAATGCCTTCTATTGATTGCAAGTATTACCTGAAATGTGCATTGTAGTTCCCCGAATAGTGACTTCTATTTGCATAGTAGTAATCCTATGTCAGCTTGACTCACGGTTGGTTGTTACTTGTGCAGGCATGAAGATGAGCTTGCTGCCGCAGCCAGTCAGCCCCTTCCTGATGACGATGATGACGCATTCGAATGATCTGTTAGTAGGAGAGGGCTTTTAATCCTTTTTCTCTCGTGCTTTTATGATGCCTTTTCTTCCTTGTGCACTGTCTTCCTTTGGGATATTCAACAATATATGGCAGGGTTTGGAAATCATAGTGACAGTATACTAGTGAAAGTTTCCTTTAGCGATTGTTTCGTACGTGGTTGGGTTGGTTTTTGTCTGCTATTGTTGGAGTCCCATGTGGGTGTTTTGAGAGTTACTGCAAAGTATTTATGCATTACTTCCTTCTCTCTCTCTCTCTCTCTCTCTCTCACTCACTCTCTCAGTGTCTTTTAGCATGCCTACTTGCCTAGCAAAGGAGGGAAGATGACGATTAAAAAAAATTCAGATAATATTAGTTTTCCATAATACCAGCTGAAGTCATGCTAGCACGTATGGATCTATCTCGACCCAGAGTTTACCATTAATCACTTGGTACAGCTAAGAATATATGCAGGCACACAGGCTATACACTAAGGTTGTGATTTTGGCATACAGAACCTTGTTATATCCAGAGGAGTTTTTGATAATTTAGACTTTGTTTGGATTCAAAAATCATTTTATCTCATTTACAATTTTTCTAAACTTTTAAATAAAATATAATAAATAATTCAACTTTTTCAAATCTTTAAATAAAAATAATATTAAAACAAAAACTGTGTAGTTACATTTACATACTTTGCGCGTTTTATTAATGTGATTGATTGCGTTATTTTTTTAATATAAAATAATTGGTCAATCAAATCAGAAAAAGTGAGTTGAGATAATTTATGAATAGTAGTAGTAGTGAGATATTTGAATTAAGATGAGATGAATTAAAAATATTTGGAATTAAAATGTTTTATTCCTTTTGAAAAAAGAGAAAAAAATTAATAAAAATATTATAAAGTTAAAATATTTTTAGAATATAATTTTTTTTTAGATCTGAAAAAGTTAAAATTATTTTTTGTATTTTGTTTGGAAGTTTGAAAAAGTTGTAATAATTAAAAAAAAAATTGAAAATTGAAAATTAAAAAATATTTGTATTTTTTATGTTTGTATATTGAGATGAGAAGAGATTAGATAATATGAAGATTGTTATTATCAATGTTTTGAATACCGTACCGGTCAAGGTACTGGAATGAAATATTTCGGTACCAGTACCGTTTTGTATACCGTTTCAAGATAGTCGATATATGAATAAATTATATATATAAATTATATTTTAAAATAATAGTCTATATATGAATAAATTATATATATAAATTATATTTTAAAATAATAGTCTATATATGAATAAATTATATATAAATATACATATATATAAATTATAAATAGCCTAGTCTGAATTCGGAGTAAAAAAATAAGTTTGTAATTTGAAAAAATGAAAAAAAAAAAAAACTGAAGGTTGAAATATAGGCCGGTACAGGCTAAAATTGAGGCCGGTACAACTGATACATTTAGGCCTATACGAAACATATATAGTTCCTGTACCGGCCCAACGGTCGGTATGGAAAATTTCTGTCGTACTGACTGGTACGGTACAAAATTGAAAACAGTGGTTATTATCCAAATAGGCTTTAGTATGTTTTTGTTCCCCAAACATAAAGTAAGAACTCTACGATTTCCAAAAGAGTAATATGCTTGATACAGTCATGTGTTGAGCAAGTGAAGCTCATTCATTTTAAAAAAGATGGGTCTATTATTAAATTTTTTTTTTTTCATATGAGTCTTATTTATTCAATTTTTTTAAAAGGAATATGTAACGCTTGTGCATTCTATAATTATAAATATCATTTCTCTATTAAAAAAAGTCAAAATGCACATGGATTTCAACAAAGGCCAGTATGGAACTTAAGCCTTAAACGTACAAAGCAAGCACTAATACCCTGTTTGGATAGTGAAAATATTTCATCTTATTATTACTATTTTATTAAATTTTCATATAAAATATAAAAAATAATTCAACTATTTCAAATTTTAAAATAATAATAATATTAAAAAATAATACTATAATAATATTTTATTTAATTTTTAATTTTCATTTAAAATTATCTTATCTTATCTCACTATTCAAACCGTACCTAAAGGTAACGAGCCTGGTCTCTCCATTGCACCCTGCAATATGAAAAGGCAGTGGCAACATCAACATGCCCAATACTCAGAACATAACACCATTGCAGACACTTCAGAACCCTCTGGTAATTTCTCAATTGTTGTCTTTCAAATGTTATGTTTTCGGTACATTAGAGGTATGAACCGTACGTGAGAACACTGGCCTTATTTACTATATATTTGGCGTACTGGCTACAGAGAACGACAAAACCAAAACCTGCACTCACCTGTGAAAATTCGTTTAAGCTGTGCATACCTTTCATAGCATGTGAATTTCACATGGCAAAAGTAGGTGCATGTGTGCTGGCAGTGGCACACCCAGAAGACACATTCCCACTTGCACAACTATGCACAGTACTGTCTCCACCTATCACAACGCCTAAAAAAAAGAAAGAAATGCAGGCAGGCTGCTCCTTTGCCGCAACATATGACTCAATCCTAGTCCTAGGTCGCCTTCAGGCTTAAACTTAGTCACCCGAGTGACCCCTTTTGGTCGAACAGTATGGACAGTGCACTCAATGCACGCCCACATCATCCCAACCAAGAGGTCGCTGTGGGGGCATCTGAAAGCTGTTCCTTGCTCTTTGCCAGCATGTCAACAAATATGTGGGGTGCTCTCCGAAGGACACTGTCCTTAATTCTAGAGCTTATTACTAAACAAAGTCCCCATAAGGCAGCAATCAAAAGGGTGCATGGCTTTCGCTGTTGGTCGGTAGTCGGAGTAGCTTGGGCTAGCTCCATTTGATTCAAGCCATTCTCAAGTCAGTTTCTATTGCTATTATCCTGAATGGCCTCCCTGAGTCCCTCTGCCCCGACCCCCGCTATCTAGCTTCTTTTCCGGTGAAATGGTCTTTTTTTTTTTTTTTTTTGTAATTTCTTCTGATGGGCAAGTTTTTATATTAGAGAAATATATTTGTAAGTCATAAAGTGCATAAGTGCAGCGCATGCTCTTTTCGAAAAAAAGTGGAGTATACTATTAATAAATTAATTTTTTTTGTTACGTGGATTTTTTTATTTTCGAAAGGAATGCTCGACGCTTGCACAATCTATGACTGTATTATTATGATGATTATTTTTAATAATTATAACGAATCTCACAATTAGCGATGTGTTTACAAACCAACTTCTTGAGTACAGGCGAGACATATTTGTTTTTGTGTAGGGGAATTTTGTAAAATGTTGTGCATCATTTATATAAAGAACTCATAGGTACTTTTCATGACAGATGCCGTCAAATTGCAATAGCCATCAATGGGTCATCCTTTTTGTTTTTTTCTTTATTTCTTTCCCTTATTAATTGAAATGAAAGAATGGCATTATCACCTAATTATATGTATGCTGTTGAATGATGCGGTCAAGGGAGCAAGAGGGATAAGGCAAGCTAATTTTGTTGGTAAATAAGTCTCATAAGGGAATGAGAATATTGGAGAAACTCTCTGTCCCGAATACAAAAAGTTTTAAAACAAAATCATATGTGATATGTCCCCCAAGCAAATCAGATTACAAGGAAATGAAGAGATCATGAGGCCGGGAGGAGGACTAGTACTGATGACTTATGAAAACATGCATCATCATGTGAATATACGAAATTCAAATACATGAGAAGGGAACACAGATATGGAGTAGTCGTCATGGTAGGGTAAGATAGGGAGCATTATTGTGATAGCTGGGAAATGCAATGCTGCCGCCTGCCTGTATTTCATAAACTGGAGGGCCATAAAGAAAAGGATAGGAAGCAACTGTCCTTCTCTATGCCATATGCTCCGGCCAGTGCTGATGATGGGAGCTTGAGATTAGGGAAACCTGAATTTATTGTCCCCCCCTCTCTCTGTCTCTGTGTGTGTGAGAGAGAGATGATCTGGATTTTCAACTTTTGCACCTTCATTCTCGCTTTGAGTCTTTTCTACTTGCAAGATAGTAAGAAAGACATTCTCCACATAATTTTAGCTTGATCTACTCATGGTTTAATGGCTAGAGAACTTAGTACTATCTTCTTGTAGTATTAGAACTTCTTTCACAAAGTTAAACCACAGTATATAGGAAGCTGGATGTTTATGAGAAAATATGAGAAGCAGGAAAGAAAGGGAAAATAAAATCTTCATTATTTTCAATTCATTGTGGAGGATACATGATCAGCCACATTAACGCTGACATGTCAGATTGAAAAAGTTCAACATTAAGAATTCTAAACTTCCTTTACAAACTAGCTCCTATATATCGTCATATCCTTGGCATTGACTTGCAAATAAAAAGATTATAGATAAGATATTCGTGGCAATGAATTGTAAAAGAGGGTTTCAATGTCCTCCATTCACGAGGGTGGTGGTTGAGAAATATGTATGTAGAGAAAGCTATAGAAGCAAAGACATCCTATAAATGTAAATCTATAAACTGACATGGTTTCATATGATACGTTAGATCTACTTTACAGTAAAAGTAGCTTTGCAATCTAACTTACTACATCAAACCACGTCAGACGTTTATGGATTTATTTTTGTAGAATTTCTTTGTAGCTAAAACATTTCTCATATATTAATCTGCCTTTGCTTGTTATCTTTGTACTAAAAAACAAACCTGACCCCTGCTGCCTCCCTTGTATACATACATACATAAGAAAATCTGGAAGCTCATGTGATTTGCTCTATGCTAATTTCCTCCCTGCTTGCCCTCATCAAGATTGGGATGGCCCCATCGGGTAACTTCCCATGGCTGAAGTCGTGACTTCATGACTGTACAATAGTACTCCAGTTCAAATTAATTAGCTTTTCTTTTCTTTTCCGAAGTAAGTTTCTTCAAGTACTTTACCATGCATTTTCTTTTCTTCTTCTTTTTTTTTTTTTTTTGGATGGGTAATTATAGCGGTTGGGACATAAATGATTAGTGGTCCGACGATAAAATTCATGACTCTAATTCATTACATTAGAATTAATCCTTCAGTAGTGCTACCTTTTACAAACTAACCACTTTATTGAACCAACAACTCCAAACCTAATATATAAGACAAACATCTATAGATTTTGTTTATTGGAATCCCATAATTTAAAGGGGACTGGAAAAAAAAAAAAAAAAACTCTCCATTGATTAACAAAAATATAGATTGACTTAAATTTCAGAGTATATTCTCAATCTTTCGAGCTTCAATGGACTGATCCGGTGATTGTTTTCTTATTTTGTAGAAAGAGATCTTCATCTACCTAGCTATGTATATTTAACTACAAAGAGATCCCACAAAAGTAAACTTACAAACTGGCTTGATTTGATGTGGTATGCTAAATTATAAAATTATTTTTATTGTAAAATAGATTTAACATATCATATGAAGTTATATCAATTTGTAGATTTACTTTTATAAGATCTCTTTGTAGGTATATGATCTTCTCTATATGAAAACTGCAATATCAATAATGTCCAAAATGTACGTATAGGAGAACTTCATAGGCGTAGTACGCACTTATAGTTAGGTATTTCTGCCTAGCTTTCTAACATGTTGATCAGTAGTTTTCATTACTTGGTGCTCATCCTACCACCACTTCATCTTTTATAGTCCTTTTCATTTTCAATGTCCTTAAAATTATTGCGCCCAATTATAAGTTTTCTCACGAATTTAATTTCTTAGTCAAGAAATATCGAAATTAATTGTTAGGTATTGTAGATGCATGGCTTATTTTAATTAGTAATGTAGTCATTAGTCTTTAGTCTTCATTCTCTCTAATTAATTGGAGACATGTTCTTCCATGTCTTTACAATCCGATTTGTTATATATAATGTACATAGTGATTATAAGCTGCGTACTATAAGTAGTACTTGGTAATAAATTTGTGGAAAATGAGAGACATACAATCATTTTTACAATCTTAAAATATGGTTGTATAAAAAGTTGTAAAATTGGTTGTACAAGTATAATTACTGATCTGAATTTATCACTAGGGCTCGTTTGGATATACAGAAACTACCTCATCTCATCTTATTTAATTTCATCTTATCATTACAACTTTCTCAAATTTTTACATAAAATATAATAAACAATTCAATTTTTTCAAATCTCAAAGTAATAATAATATTAAAAATAATATTCTAACAATATTTTATTCAACTTTTAACTTTCATTTAAAACCATCTCATCTCATCTCATCTCATTTTACTATTCAAACGAGCCGTAAAAGTCGGATATGTTTGATGTATTTTCTGACTTATAATTAGCAATTTGTACCAGTAATTTGAACAAAAATAATTTCCCTAGCTATAAAAACTCAGAAAATGGAGAGATCACACGGAAATTTCCGCAATATAGATTAACAGTAGGTCTAGTACTACCTGATCTAATGTGAAAGCAACAAGGTCATGAGGCCTGAGCATCATCGGCTGCAGGCTTTTCTTGGTTGGATTAATAATATTTTGGTCATTTTCGAAAATCCATGCCTCAGTTATGTGATTGGATATTCTAGTTTGTCATCGATCGATCGATCAGGTCCTTTATATACCCGGCAAATATTTGTAGGGCAATGCCTTCTTGATTCTCGATCTCTATTTTGTTTTTGCCCTTGATTCTCTCTATATGTCTAACTAAAGTTGGACATGCAGTGAACAGAACTTCAAGGACGAATTCAGATCTTGATTAATTGTCATTGAACTGATCATATACTATTGGTCGCGCGATGCTCTCTCTCTCTCTCTCTCTCACACACACACACACACACAACGTCCGCTTAATTTGAGCTTAATTCTAAAACGGGCTTCGTGCTATTTGAAAATTGTGCCGGAAGCCCTTGTTTCAAATCTAGAACGACGCTGCATAAGACTGCATGCAAGAAAAAAGTCAACAACCATAAAAAAGGAAGAAGAAGAGGAAGTTTGCTTGTGGCTTAATTAGAAGTTCCTAGATCTACTTTTTGTGTGGGTTTTATCACTTGCCTGTATGCTCTTTTTTTGGTTCAAACCCGGCCATCACCGCGCAAGTACAGTGAAATAGATAAGAAATGACAATTACTTTGTTCAATCTGCATGCATGGCTGAGATTAAGGCCGGTTGGTTTGAATTCAGAGAGTGTTTCATTTTATCATGACAAATTTTTAAATTTTTACACAAAATATAATAAACAAATCAATTTTTTTAAATCTCAATTTAATTTTTTCAAATCTCAAAATAATAATAATATTAAAAAATAATATTTTAATAATATTTATTCAACTTTCATCTAAAATTATCTAATCTCATCTCACTATTCAAACATACCCTAACTTTAGCAAGCAGTGAATATTCAGCCATGCATGCACCGTTTGCTTCTAATGGCTTAAATCATTCCAAGTCACTAAAAAAGGGACAAACTTAGTGAATTTTGCATTTAAAAAAAAAAAAATAGTAGGACCCATGACTAGGGCCACATGGATCCAACATGTCTTGGGCATATTAAGACAAGATTAAGGAAAGGTACCTCTAAGCGGGCACCCTTTGTTGGGTCAACCAGAGCATATTTCCCCCACCTAAAGCACAGAAAGAAACCCTAAAATAGACAGCCTTGTTCCCATGTGCACAAATTTAAGAGCAACGTTCCAAAAGAACAACACCCTTTGTTCCCTATTCTCTCCTCTCTAGTCTCTAGCTACACCCTTCACACTTTATTAATGTACTCTTAATTTTCTGGAAGCTTAAGTAGCACATGAAGACTATACAACGACTACTTAAATTATATACTTGGCCCTCCGGCCTTGACATTTATATATACGCGTTATGTATACAACTATGAAACAAATTAAAGATGTTCATAAGAATCAGATCATCAGAGCATTATTATGATCAGCAATGAACATGAACAGTATTCTTGATTTGGCCGGCGGGAACTCATCCAATCGAGTGACTTGATCATCCTCATCCTCATGATTTTAATCGGTCTCTTGACGTGCCATCAAATAATTAAAAAATGCCAGATAATGATAAAGAGATGTCGATTATATAAGAATACCATTTAAGTTTCTACTGATCAATATATATACGACACATGATCAGTTTGATCTATATATATTGGTGAAATGGGTTTAAAAGAGGATCACTTCAAAATTTAATATGATTAAGATCATTTAGGATTATATATTTTTATTAAGGTTTTGGATTTGGGGATATTGATGATCATCTTTTTCTTCACAAATCAACCCGTTTATATTCTTTATTTATTATTATTATTATTTCAAATCACTAGCTCGTTCAAACTCCTAATCATCAACAATATCAGATTTTCTAATTCTGTTTTGATTATATATATGAGAGAACACACACACACACACATATATATATATATATATATATAGATTAATTTGGGAAAAGAATGAGATCATTCAGTTGACTCTACATGGTATATTATATGTGGCCTGGGACCATTTTGCAGCATCTATCATGCATATTTGTCATGATCAGTGTCATATTCATGTCTATATATAATTATATGAATATTGTTTAATACATATGCATATATATATATATACAAGACCGAAGAAATTAAACATATATATATATATATATATATATATATATATAAAAGGCGCCTTTATTTTTTGTTTCTTGGTGATAAAAAAAAAAAAAGGTATTAATAATTATTAAATTAATTTAGTCTCAATATAATGTACCAGTAGAGATCATGAATGTTTTCAAGCAACAGCTCGTCGATGATCCGTAGCATGATTTTATATATGTTTGTAACATTAATTTGATTTGTTCGAATATTAATTTTTTTTTTTACATGCAGAATATGTATGGTTTACTAAACTTCGTTGCTACATGATGAGCTTCCTGAAAACCTAATTTTACAGTTTTTGGAAGACCATTAATAATTAAGGTTTTTTGTAATTTTTAATAATTAATTTAACTAGCTAGCTACTTGGTTCGGGTGCTGTTAATATTAATTAATTCAGCATTATATATATATATATATAACTAATTAGTGACTCACAAATAATTTTAAAAAATCAATATTATTGGAAATTCAAAAACTATGCGATACAAAATATAGGAGATGATCCAAAAAATATCTTACAAACTGATATAACTAAATATGATACGTTAAATCGTCATTACAATAAAAAGATCAGTTCTGTACATAATAAAACACATCAACTTGTGAATCTTATTTTGCGATATCTCTTTGTGAACCAAACACATTTTAGAATTAATAATTGATCAATATCCCTTAATTTGGAGACTATATATAATACAAATTTTTCCTAACATATAAATTATTAGCTCTCGTGTAAAATGAATTATTCCAATATTATTCATTGTCTGCATCCTCTAACATCCTCTACCTAATTTCTTGTCAACGTACGATATATATTGCATGCACTAGTTTTTCGAAACCATTATTAATATGGCTAGCAGCTCCTAGCTGTAGGTACGTACGCACGTATATCAAATTAATTCCATGCCAAGATCCTGCAATTCATTCTCTTATAAATTCTTATGATCTTTCATTGATACAGATCATATGATCTGTTTTTTTTTTTTTTTTTTTAATTTTTAGATGATATAGTCAGCTTGTACATTTTTGCCCTCATGCATTATGATAGCATTTTTAAATGGATTTAATATCTCTGGTCAAAGAAAGATTAATTAATTGTAAATTTTCGTACGCTATATATACCATATTATATATATATATATATATATATATATATATATTCAGATCTTTATCTATAGATGTTAGGGATTAAATTGATTGGGTCAAACATTTTGAAAACCTATCACTAAGCTGGTACGAGATAAGCCCAATAGATAAAACCGGAAAGAGATAAGGTAAATAAATTAGTTCAGATTCTTAAAAGGAAAATATATCACAAGTCAAGTTGGACTCTATCACTTTAAGAAAATAACATCTATATAAGGAGCAGCTCTCCTACAACTTGGGGGGACTCTGGACAGGTTTTGTACATGCTCTCTTCATGCAGTCTCCACCAACCCTCTCGAGACTAAATTTTTCTATTGTATTGAGCGATATGTGACGTTATGAGACATTGTAAAATCATCACCTAATATAGTACTAGATGTTGCCCCTAACAACCTGTGGACACAGGCTTTTATGCCGAATTACGTAAATTCTTGTGCCTTCCTTAATTTATTTACTTTTATTCGCTTATTTATTATTTATGTTATGGATGAACGCGATAAACACCGAATTGAAGCTCGAATCACCAACGGGAGTCGGGGATGACTCTTTTTTCTTTTTATTTGCTTATTTATTATTTACGTCAATTTCTCGAGATTTTTTATAGGTACTTAATTAATACCGAATCATAAATTTGGTACGTACGAACACATGAGATAATATATATATATATATATATATATATATATATAGGAGGGGAGACAAAACTTGATAAATTTTCATTAATCATCTTAAACATCATATTATTTGGTACGTATGACACATATATATTAATTAATTATATTTAGAAACAAATCATTAAAATATACATGATGACCAGCTCATACGATCTCCCAGCAGCAACTTGCATGCATGTTGCCTATTCTTTTTCTTTTTCTTAATTCGAAGTCAAATTACTCCCTTTTTCTACTTGAGGCCGGCGAGTTTGACATTTGTAAGTTAATTAATAGGCCGGCCATGCATGCTGTCATGCATTTGTTTAAAAATAAAAATCACCTAATTATATGATCAACAATATTATTTTTAAAAAACTGAAAATATGTAACAACTTAAAACAATATTAAAGAAAAATTTAAAAAACAAATTCAAAAATGAAAAATCTTAAAAAACTAAACTTATATATTAACATATATATACAAATAATACAATGGGCAGGGTGCTCTTCCTGGCCTCCGGTACTTGCCTAGCCACCCTCCAGGTGGTCTGGATCAGAATGAACTCACATTATACTCTTATCTCACTTTGTAAATACGACACTAGTACTAGCTTTCCATTATGTTAGTCATGTATATGTGAGTGTGTGAATTAATGTGTATATATATCAATACTAGTCCCAGATTATTTGAGTGAGGATCATCTATTATTTGTATAAATATCAAGCTCAAATGTTGATGGGCAATGCCATGAACTCGTCCCACTGGAAATGAAGACTTAGGGGCTCGTTTGGATAATGAGATAAGATGAGATGATTTTAGATGAGTTGAATAAAATATTATTAGAATATTATTTTTTTTAATATTAGTATTATTTTGAGATTTGAAAAAGTTGAATTATTTATTATATTTTGTGTAAAAATCTGAAAAAATTGTAATAATGAGATGAAATTGTTTCTCTATCCAAACAAACCTTATAGTGTATAGCAATTTCCAAATTTCCAAATTTTAAGGCAAAGCTAGCATAAGGACCAATTTAGCATCTAACCCATGTAAATGATCATTATTACTTTTTACAGTGTGATTTGCATTTATAACTAAGCAGAGAAAAGAGAAAACAGGTATTAAACCTAATTTTAAAGATGATGAAGATCAAAACTTAATATATATGCAATTAACTTCGTTAATCTTTAATAATGTATATTGCGCAATTTTACATGTAGTGTAGCGAGCATTGAAGGCAGATCAGTACCATACAAAAAGTTACATATGCATGCATACATACATACATATATATATATATAAGTATATATATAAGAAGCAATTAAGCTGGCAGCTGTGCTTGTAAATATATACAGACGATCAGAATCTGCTCTCTTGCTTTACAGAATTCAACCTGAAATAGATAACATGAAGGATCAGCTGATCTCGTTTTGGCTAAAGCTTCTTGTCATATGTTTCGTGTTCTTAGTGTTTCTGCGAAAGGCCGTTGTATTGCTTTGGTGGAGACCCAGAAAAATTGAAGAGCATTTCTCCAGGCAAGGGATCAGAGGACCTCCTTACCGTTTCTTCATTGGAAATGTCAAAGAACTGGGGGTAATGATGTTGAATGCTTCCTCTCAGCCCATGCCTTTCTCTCACAACATACTCCCCAGAGTCCTCTCTTTCTACCATCACTGGAAAAGAATCTATGGTACTAATCTTTCTCTCTTCTTTTTGTAATCGTTGAAACTCCCTGTTGCCTCCCTCCCTCACACAAAAACACACACAAAACCAGTCATTCTTTTTACTTTTGTTTCTAACATGTCAGGGTTTATTAATAATCAATAGATGATGATTTTTTTTTTTATGTAAATAGTTTGGATACATTTATAAAGTATTATAATGGTGGTTTTCTGAGTCATATATCTTCTCTTCGTCAGCTTGCTAATCGTCGTAGTTCTGGTCGTTCCTTTCAGTTACGATCGTGTTTCGATCTTTAGCCGGCCGGTTTCAGTTAGGGTACTTAATTTTTTTAACTTTTCTGGCTTTTCTTGAGTTTAGATGCTTGATGTTGAAGCTCATAGTTTAGATGGCCATCTTTCTACAAGAAATTCAAAAAACTTTATGTAGTAAATTTTCTATGTCTATGACTTTTCCCATTCCAGAGAAAAAAAAAAAAACAATGAAACTACTGATCATGAGTCCTCAGTTAAATGTTGTGGTTGACCCCCTTAGATGCGGTGTTTTCATTTACTAGCTAGATTCTCAATCTTCTCGTCCTTTTTCGTTTGTCTTATTGCTTCGTGTTGAATTTTTACTATGAAGTCGGATGTTTGGTAGTTGCTATACTTTAGCTGTCTTCTTCCTATCCTCATTTTCCTTTTGCATCTCTCTCTCTCTCTCTCTCCTCTCTCTCTCTCTCTCTCTGTCTCTCTGTCTCTCTGTGTATACATGTGTCTAGGGTCTACACCATGCATATGTCTACTAGGAATAGATTGTCATTCCCCTTTTCCTCATGTCCGTTTTAGCTAGACCTCATATATACTTACACCCCAATGTTTTCCACTTACATGTCCTGGTCTCCATCTAGTTTTTCATTACATTTATTACCATAAGATTTATGTGTCGATCGTGCATTAATTACAGGTGCAACATTTCTTGTGTGGTTCGGACCCACAGTTCGTCTCACCATATCCGACCCAAACCTGATCAAGGATATCTTCACCTCCAACTCAGGCTTGTATGAGAAGATTGAGGCTCACCCACTCGTTAAACAGCTCGAAGGTGATGGCCTCCTTAACCTCAAGGGACCAAAATGGGCTCACCACAGAAAAATCATCACTCCTACCTTCCATATGGAAAACCTCAAAGTAAGTTAATTCAAATATTAGACTTACCCTATTAATGACTGCGCGCTTGCCATCATTCATTTATTGCATGTTCTGTACATGTTTAGCTGTTGATTCCAGAGTTGGCAAAGAGCATGGTGGATATGTTGGACAAATGGGTAGCAATGTCAGACTCATATGGCGAGGTTGAAATTGAAGTTTCAGAGTGGTTCCAAACACTGGCAGAAGATGTCATTACCAGAACAGCATTTGGTTGCAGCTATGAAGATGGAAAGGCCATTTTCCGACTTCAAGCTCAACAAATGGAGCTTGTTGCTGATGGTTATGAAAAAGTCTTCATTCCTGGCTACAGGTCAAACTCTCTCTCCCTCTCTCTCTAATCGATTAGATCAATCAAGTTCTGGGAATGATTAGTACTACGCATTTACGTGTGCTTTGTCACACAATATCATGTCCTTATGATCAGGTGGACGTCACAGGTAATAAGTACTAAAAGTTTGTTCAGAATTAATTGACTTTAATCAAACCCGAATTCCTGTCTGGATATACCTATTTCGGAGCCGAAACTCGGATGACCAGTCATAACCATCCTAATAAATTTGACCTTTCCTTTTTCTTTTTGTTATTTTTCAGATTCCTACCCACAAAGAGAAACATAACTTCTTGGAAGTTGGATAAGGAGATCAAGAAATCAGTGATGAAGCTTATTGAAAGGAGGAAATATAAGAATTATAATTCACATGATGGAGATTTATTAATGCAGGAGAAAACTCCAAAGGATCTGCTGGGGCTGATGATTCAGGCATCAGAGTCTTGCCCCTCATCACGTATAATTACTGTCCATGACATTGTGGAAGAAATCAAGGGCTTTTTCTTTGCCGGCAAACAGACCACATCAAATTTTCTGACGTGGACTACGGTTCTTCTGGCTATGCACCCACACTGGCAGGTACAGGCACGTGAGGAGGTTCTGAGGGTGTGTGGGACACGTGATGTCCCCAACAAAGATGATGTTGTCAAGCTCAAGATGGTAAGCAAGATATACATGATTAGTAAATATGTTAATTATATTACTATTTTCATGTATTAGTAGTTATATAGTAACGACAAAGAATCATGTTTTTGTCTCTTAATTCGCACATGTTTGTTTCGTGGGAAAAACCACACTGCCACCTTTTGGTTTTAATATTGTATGTTGCTCCAATATTAATGGTGGGAACCTATATATAGTGGCAGTTTTGTCTTTTCGAATCAGCGCTGAGGATGAATTGGTTTTCAAGGACAAATATACATAGTATTACGTGTACTTACAATTTTACTTAATTATAAGATTCATTCTGTTAATTTTTTTTTAAAGTTTAAATTTTAAATTTTAAATTTTATGATTTTTAACATATCAGAGTAAATTTTTTATAAATTTTTTTAAATACATGATTTAACATTTTTCTATATGTATATATGTACAGCTGAGCATGATCTTGAACGAGTCCCTCCGATTGTACCCTCCAGCAATTGCAACAATCAGACGTGCCAAAGCTGACGTGGATCTAGGGGGCTACAAGGTCCCATGTGGGACCGAGATTTTGGTTCCAATCTTAGCCGTTCATCACGATCAAGCCGTGTGGGGCAACGATGCTAATGAATTCAACCCGGGTCGATTCTCTGATGGAGGCGGGGCCTCTCGCGGAGCTAAGCATCCAACGGCGTTCATTCCATTTGGGCATGGAGTCCGGATGTGCATCGGACAAAACTTAGCAATGTTGCAGACCAAATTAGCAGTCTCCATGATATTGCAACGCTTCTCCTTTAGGTTGGCCCCAACCTATAGGCATGCACCGACGGTCTTGATGATCCTTTGCCCACAATACGGTGCACCCGTTCTTTTCCAATCTCTGCCCCATTATGTGGGGCCCAAATTAAATCAAGGGTTTTAATATATATATATGATGCTCATGTGTTGAGTGACCAAAATACCCATGTATAAATATAATAATTCCCTTGCTTATTAATTATAAGGTGCTAATTAATTAATTAATTTGAAATATTAATAATTCTTGGGATATCTATATATAGGAACTAAGAGACATGATATGAGTCATGAATTGTTTTGCTAGCTCTTGAATCAAGCATGCATGCATGCATTTAGTAGATGCATGGCTAACAATTTCTCATGTATTGTATATTTTACACAATTTAAACTCATTTTGTATTATTATGAATTTTAATTGGTTGGATATTATATGTAATGGCAGTCAAGCTATATTACAGATCATCCTCTCTTCAAGCACTGAATTTTTATTGTACCACTTGGATCTGCTTTGTGTTTCATGTCATGCAGATCATGATGGTTCTATTTAAGCAATCAAAAATGGAAGATTTTTTTCTTTTATTTATGAATACCAATTAAATCATTTATTACACACTGTAATTCCCTTAAATCATTGTTTTAAGGTGGTGACAACGCCAACTTAACAATAATTATATTGGTAACTTAAGCAATAAGATTGAGATTTTACCCTTTATAATCAATACATAATCTCATAATCAAGATATTGATTAACAAACGGTCTCCGGATAATAAGATTGAGATTTTCTCCACTATGCCTTAAATTATTAAGTGAAATCAATCATTTTTATAAAATATATATTATTTTTTAGAAATAATCATTTCATAAAACTAGGTAAACGTGCTTTGCACGTTGCTCCCGCCTAGTGTGTGTGTGTGTATATATATATATATATATAATGAAGTCGTTTGTTTGGACCCTTCACACCTCAATGGAACTTTGTCATTTTGAATATATCAATTACTATAATAAAAAAAACAAGTGAAAAGGTATCTGTCCTTAGTGAACAAGATGATATATAATAATAGCATTTGTGATCTTTCATATGGAATTGATCTAATTATGGTTGGGTACCTTGTGACACACGAAAACAAACAAAATAGGGAACCTTTGGCTTTTTTTTTTTTCTTCTAATCAAGCATATTATAAATAAGAAAAAATACAAAAGTCTAAGGTGGATCCTTTCCACTATCAATGTACAAGAAGCAATTATAAATTTTATCTAAGAATAGGCTTCCAAAAATATGGTTGGTATATACCCATTGTGCCACTGAGTGCGCATATCAATTTTGAGATCGATGTATTTTAGCAAATTTATAGTCTCGATGATGTTGGGAGATGTGATGAATGTTCTCAATGATAGTTGAGATGTTCAAGAAAGGAGTGGAATCTGGGCTTTCAATGGATGTAATTATCGATTGGACATCTCCTTCTATTATCGCTAGACTTTGAGTGGAAGCCATGTTGGATGTTAGCAGCGCTACCATCGCTTTTGCAACTAAAGGGATAGTGGTATGTACCTTTTCCGTTATTATTTTTAGAATGTCTCCACTGTGGTTTCTTCATATTGCTGAAGCTACGTACTGAGAATTGGTCACGTACTATTGCATCAAAAGAGAAACTTTGATAATTTGGAGGAGGAGGTTTCCATTCTTATTCTTTACTATGTTGTTTTAGTTTTTCTTTCCAAACTTCTTTATAATCTTCATATATGTGTTTGAGCTGGATATTTGCATCTTCAAGTGATAAAGATGTGTTATTGTGGATGATGTCATTTCTCTTTCTCCAAATAAAATCTAGTATTATAACCGCAAATAGTTGGAAGTGGTGTCTTTCCTCTTTTTGAAGTCGCAATTCTTTTTCTGGATAAATGATTATTCTGATCCAGTCTGATATAGAATCAATTGGCAAACTTGCAAGGTTTAAGGGCCAACTACTCTGTTGCCACATATTTATGATGATAGGACATTCTACAAAGAGATGCATTGGAGTTTCTTTCTCCTGGTGCAGAGTGAACATTCTTTAGATTCTTGATGGGAAATGAATTTACCAATTCGTAATTTAATAGGAAAAAAATTGCAAAGTAGTTTCCAAATCAGTAGTTTATGGCGATCATGGATTTTATGGCTCCACATTAGCTTGAATAGTGATATTGAGGGATCATGTTGGGTTGTCACTTGGGCTGGCATTGTTGCCTGATAAGCTGTTTTGATTGAGTATTTTCCATTGTAGCTTAGTGTCCAAACAACTTTATCCTGCTCATGTGATCTTGCTGAGAGTGTGATTTTTTATATTTCTAATATACTTTCCTGATTAAAGAGATTTTGCATTTTTGGAATATCTTAAATCTGAGGATTACTTTTTATGAGATCTGAAACTGTAAGAGTTGGAAGATCTAGGGCCATACCTTGGATTTGTTGTGGTTTGAAATTATTCAATGAAGGAACCCATGAATCTGACCAGATATTTACTGATTTTCCACTATAAATTTGGTAGCAGTGACCTCTGTTGAGCAAGTCTTTTGTTTTGAGTATTCCCTTTCACATGCAAGAATCAGATGCCTTTTGTGTTGCCTCTTAGAATGTTGTGTATTTAGCAGTTAGGATTGAGTGCCACAAACCATTTCTAGGTCCACTTAATGCTCATCCTGTTTTTGCTAGCATTGTTTGATTCATCTTCAACATCAATCTAATACCCAAGCCACATTCTTTTTCGGTAGACAGATAGTTTCCAGGATTTTAGTGTCAAATTATAAATTTTGTCTTTTTGGAATCTCCACCAGAAATTTTTTAAGGCTGTATCAAGTGTTTTGCAGATTGATTTTGGCAGCTGGAATGAGCTCATATGTTATGTTGGTATCGTACTTACTATAGATTTGATTAGCATGGTTCTGCCTGGCTGGGCTAATAGTTTTGATTTCCAACCTTCCAATTTTTTCCCCAATTTGGTTAGCATTTCATTGTAGTTTCCCTTTTTGCTTCTATTGAACGAGGTGGGTAAGCCCTAGGGGTGTAACCGGTCCAATTTTGGACAAAATCTAAAACCGAACTGGTATGTATCGGTTTTGTATTTTCCAAAACCGATTACGCACCGGTTACCCTCCTAAACCGGTACTTCCAGTTTTACCGGTTTCTGGTCTTTTTATAATATATATTTCACAGTTTGTCATTAAAAATTTGTTTATAAAAAAAAAAAATTAGTATTAATTATAAGTATTAGTATTAGTTATAATTTTTTAGTAAAAACTTTTAGTATTAATTATAAAAACTTTTAGTATTAATTATAAGTATTAGTATTAATTATAAGTATAACTATAATCTATAGTCTATATTAGACTATTAGTATTATTTATAAACTTATATATTAGTATTAACATTTAATGTAATAATTTATAAATTATAATATGAAATTATTTCATATATATGTATATATAAATGAATTTATAAATTAACATTTAATGTATAAATTTATAATTATACATTATATATAAAACTTATTTATATTAATATTTAATATATATATAATATTTTGTATAAAACTTATATATAAATATTTTATTTTTAATTTTTTTAATCAACGGGTCCGGTCCGGTCCAAAAAATCCCAAAACCAGAACCGGACCGATACCGGCCGGTTTTTACATTTTAAAAATCGGTTCCGGACCGGATCGGTTCAAAACAGGTAAAACTGGTTCGAGTCGGACCGATTTTCCAGTTTGAGTTTATACCCCTAGTTTTACATCCATTTCTCAGATATTTCATTCTAGTTGATGCTGCTTTATAAGGCAGCCATTGGGAAATGGATGTTTTTATTGTTTGGCTTGTATTCCTAGTAATAAACATTGAAGATTTGCTCATATTTATCCTGTCTTGACTAACTTTGATATTTTGCTAGACACTCTAAAATATTTTGAGCGCTTTTTTCTGTTACCTTTGCAAAGATAATTGCATTGTCTACAAACAATAAGTGTGACATTGTTGGACTGTTTCTGCTAATTTCTACCCCTTCTAGTTTTTGTTGAGTTTCGGCCTTTAATAAGATTTTAGATAGAGCTTCTATGACTAGTATAAAAAGAAAGGGTAATATTGGGTCACCTTGTCTGATTCCTCTCTGAGATTTGAAGAAATCTATTGGTGAACCATTGATAAGGATGGAAAATGACACTGTTGTTATGTACTCCTTTATCAAATTTATCCATTTTTTATTGAATCCCAGATTTTTCATCACTATAAAAAGAAATTTCCATTCCACCTGATCGAAAGCTTTTTCCATGTCTAACTTAATTGTCATCAAACCTTTTTTCTTGTTTTCCTTTTGAGATGGTGAAAAAGCTTATGGGCTATGATAGTATTTTCCTTAATGTTTCTACCTGGGACAAAGGCTGTCTGGAGTGGAGAGATGGTTGACCATGATTTTGGTTATAATCTTGTATTTGTAAGACTAATAGGGCAATATTGGCTTGAATTATTTGGACTTGACGTCTTTGGGATAAGAGCAATGTTGGTATGATTAATCTGTTTTAAAAGCTGCCCACTGCTAAAGAAATTTTGCACTGCCAGTATGACTTCTTTCTTAACAATACGCCAGTAGTGCTTGTAGAAGAGGACCATCATTCCATCAGGCCCTGGAGCTTTGTTGCTGTGAATCTGTTTTAGAGCTTCTAATATTTCTTTTTCTTCTGGTATGACAATTAGAGATTCATTCTCTATGTCTGAGATTTGCTTATCAAACAGATTATCCAAATGATCTGGAACAAGTGGGTTTGAAGAGAAATATATAGTGCTAAAATGATTACTAAAAGTAGATTCTATAACAATAGAGTCCATTGACCAATTACTTGGTCCCAATTTGATTGATTCAATAGCATTCCTTCTTCTTTAGATAGTTGTTGTCAAGTGATAAAATTTTGTGTTGAGATCCTTTGAAGTAAGCCAAGTGAGTCTGGATTTTTGTCTCCATAATATTTCTTCATATTCTCTTTGCTTGTGAAGTCTGTGTTGTAAAAATCTTTCATTTCTTGATTGGAGGGAGTCATAAGATTTCCTTGTACCTCAAGAAGTTCAATTTCAATCTGAAGTATATTGTGGTTGATTTGCGCAAAATGAATTTTGTTCCAAACTTTGAGTGCTTCTTTGGTTGACTTGATTTTCTTGCATAGAATGTAGGATGGATTGCCCAGATGAGGTTTACTCCACGCTTCACTTATTATTTGGTGGTTTAAAGGTTCACTAGTCCAAAATTCTTCAAACTTGAATGAAGGGGCTTGGCGAATATTAGTTGTGGTATGCAACAAGATTAGATGATGATCTGATGCTTTAATGCTAGGTGCTGTAATGTAGCATCTGAAAAAAATAGTTTACATTCTTGATTTGCAATAGCACGGTCTAATCTTTGTCTTATGAGTGCATTACCATGTCTGTTATTAGCCCATGTGAACTTTGGGCCCATATAACCAATGTCGATTAGGCCATTTTTGTCCATGAGGGCTTTGAGGCCCTTATTTGGATTATAAGAGATAGGTCTCCCTCCATATTTTTCAGACTGATTAATGAGGTCATTGAAGTCTCCCATACAAACTCAAGGTCCTGAAAAAACTTGATATAGAGAATCTAAGTGGCTCCAGAAGTTAGTTTTGTTGTTCCATTGGGCTGATGCATACACATAAGTAATTAACCATGGTTGGTGTAAAGGATCAGAGTAGACTAAAACTGAGATTGCATTGATATTTATATGTACAGGTTCTATTTCTACACCCGGTCTCTACAAGAGTAAAAGCCCCCCTTTTTTACAAACAGTAGGACTATAAACAAAATGGTGAAAACCTATACTATTAACAATAGATATGGTGCGATTATCCGTCACCAAGGTTTTCGACAAAAAAACTACATCTAAGTTATATTTCCTAATACTAGCCCTTAAGTTTCTGATTGTTTTGGGACGGGCTAGTCCCTTGCAATTCCATGCCATTGTCTTCATTTGGCTTGTAGAGGCATTTTTAAACTTGTCTCGCTAGCTAATTTGGATTTACCTTGGGAATGTGAGGGTAGCCTGCTGTAGGGATTGTATTTGATTTCCCTTTTAATTTTTTCTCTTTGCCCAAAGAGGTTGAATGCTTTCCAGAAGAGCTAGAGTCATTGAAGATTCATTTGCTTGTAGCTCTGGAGCAGTACACTCATTTGGATCTTTTTTCTCCACTTTAATGAGGCATTGAGATTTTCTTTTTGGAGCTCCAACAAGCTCAACATTCTATTGCTTTTTAGAGGAGAGGATTATTAGAGTTGATTGATGGTCTTGTGTAATGTGTGTAGTAGTGATCTCTTTCGGATTGATTTCACTATCAGTATACTGTGGAGCTTGTATGGGATCAATAGATATTTTTGTTGCCAATTCCATTTGCTTGGGACTGATTTCAGTCTGGGGACTTAAGTCTTCAATTAGTTGAATATTCATCTGAGGTTGAGGCAGTTCCTTACCACATGCAATTACTAGACTAAAGGCTAAAATCACGGAAGAGTCACCTGGATCATGAGAAGCTGAGGGGCTATACACCTTGGCCAATAACGAGTTGTAACTTGCCATGGGCTTAAAGGGTTGGTCAGCCTTATTAACAACCTGAGACGGTGACAAGAAAATAGGCCTTTTAGAGTAGATGTCCTGGGGGTCCATAAATAATGGCCTTGTCTCTATTTGTGCGTGTTCAACTAGATAGGCCTGATGAAGCCCAAGCCCGTCTTTTTTTTGCTGAGATTTATAGCTTTGCATTGCCGAGTATATTTGTTTCCATTGAGACTTCCATGGTGGGTGCTTTCTCGTTGACTCGATGGCTGAGATGAAGCTTTGATATTCTTGCATCTAAGGGTTAAATTCTCCTACTGCTTGCGCCTCTGAATTTGAAGACAAAATGGATATTTTGCTGCGGTTTGAATTGAAGTTGCAGGACTCCATGGTTGGCTCAATAGTGAATACATTAAATTTTGTTGGTGAGAGAATTAATGAATTTTGATCACTGTAGATGTATAGTGTTTGAGAATTTGCTGGTGTTGTTTACATGGAAATTTTGTCTGGCTTTTGGGAGCTCAATGGAGATGGAAGAAATTGCCTTAACTCCAGTTTGTTGACAAAGATTTTCTCAAAATGACCACTAGTAAGATTATTCTAGCCTCTCAGAGTGATTTCATGATATTGTTTATTCGCAAAGCTTGCTTATTTTCCTTTGTTGTAATTGTCAATGGGTGATGCTGAAGTATTAAGATTTTCTCTATGCTCTGTTTCTTCATACTACCCACTATCTGTTTGGTGAAATGCTTGAGCACTATCAGGATTGCTATTGTATTCTGCTCTAATCAAAGGGCCATATTTAAGCCTTGTTAGGGGTGAACTTAGATAACCACAGAAAATTTGGGAATGACCAAGTCTTCTACATGCATAGCAAAAGTCTGATAATTTTTCATACTTGATAGCTACCCATATTTCGTGATTTCCGAGCCTTGGAATCAAGAACCCTTGCTGAAGAGGTTTTATAATGTCTAGCTCAACTTTGATTCTTATGAATTTTCTAAAAGCTAATCCATAGAGAGGGTCTTCTCCCACCTTAATCAAAATACCAAGTGTTTTCCTAATTTCTATTGCATTGTAGAGAGTTATAAAGTCTAGAGGTAAACCATGGATTTGCAAATTGAAAGTTGCATGATTTAAGCTATTTCATGAAGAGTTGCACCCGGGGGCCAAGGTTCCAGAATAGGCAAATGCCCTTTAAAGTTTCAAGGTGCTTGATTAAGAACTCTGAACTTATCTTGGAGGGATCTAAAGGTGAATATAAACTTGTTTATATCCATGTCTTCGATGAGAAAATTTTGGATGAAGTTCCAAGAAGCTTTAATACTAGAATGAATTGCATATTTGTTCAAGGTTCTATCTGCTACTAACCTTCATAATAGGATTTTATCTGAATTCGCTTTTGCTGCTTCTGGAGCATGTTGAAGGTTAAGATCATGCCATGACAGAGCTTCCGTTTGTGTGATTAGAGAGTCCATATCCATCTAGGACTGAGGCTGTAACTGAAGTGATGTTGAGAAGGGATTGATCAAGATGATGAGGGCAAAATATTAGAAACCCCTTCTATGTATTAGAGAAAAATATGCTAGAAACTGAGCAACAATAAGTGCATAAATTGTTTCCCACCTCCTAGATAGAGAAACTCTGACTTCTCTCTAGCCAGTGTGCGTGTTCAAAATTGTCACTTAACCTTTGGCATTATTAGTACATCAATTACTATTGGAAAAAAAAAAAACATGTGAATAGGTCTCGGCTTTAGTGCTGAAGAAGAAGAAGAAGAAGATGATGATGATGATACAAAAGGAACTTGTGCCTTGTGGGCATTGACCCAATTACTAATACATCAAACAATTAAAGGCACTTGTCTTTCATATGGCCTTGACCCAGTTATGGTTGGGGCACCCTGTGACACAAGAAATCAAACAAAATGGGAGCCTTTGACATTATAAAATATATCAATAACTCTATATATATATATATATATATAAATATATATATATATATTAAAAAAAAAAAAGACAAGTGAATAGGCATCCATAGTGGCACTCGCCTTTCACATGGCATTGACCCAATTGTCACAAGAAAACAACAAAACAAAGTTATTTTTCTTCTTCCGAAAATATAAAGAGGATTGCTACTGGGTCATTTGAAATTTATCTCTCAAATGGTCTTCTTGACGTGGCATGACCACCGTGTAGTGCCACGTGATTTATTAAAAACGGTGGTGCTACGTTGCCCTCCAAATATGTCCCCCAAGTTCCCCCTATCACGTCAGCCATTAAAAAAAAAAAAGAGTGATTTATTCATCACAAATGTAAAGGGGCAAACTTAGGAGCACATTTGGGAGGCAACTTAGCATTTTGTATTAAAAAGATAAAAAATATATATTCAAAACAAAAGGCATCCAAAAATATAAAAAGAAAAAGACTAATCCAGGTTGACTCCAATTTTGTATTTGTGTTTTTTAATTATTTTTATGTATTTAATAAATCACGTGACACCACGATAAGAGGGTCATTTAAGTAGTAAATTTTAGATAGTCAAGTAGCATTATTCATATACAAAATGTGGCCTTTTTCTTTTACCTTTTTTTTTCTCTGTTTTGCAATCGTTATTTTATAAAATAAAATAAGCTATATCAGTTAAAACGGTTGGTGTAGTCCTAGTGTTGGATTCGATGTTTGTGGAAACCAAGTAGAATCACAGAGATTTCATGGCAATTAATCCCCAAATAAATAAATATTTACCTAGCTCTTGTTCTTGATAAGGTCATGTCCAATCAGATTATTCTTTTATCAATACAGTTTTTTTTTTTTTTTTTCAAACGATGGAACAATGGAGGGATGTCATTTCTAAAACAACTACTCAAACCACACCACAACCTCTTTATAAACAATTTATCGGTAGTCTTATTGTTAGAATTAAGAATTGAACTGGATTGCCATTATTATTTTTCTTTTAATTTATCAAACAATTTCATGGTAATATATATTAAGGACGTACATTTCTCTTTATCTTCATAATTTTGTATCTTTTATAACACATACGTATCAGTCGTAACAATTAGATCCATGACTTCTATCTCTCTTTGTGAATACCTTAGAAGCATTAGGCCTTCAGATTCAACAATGTGTCATTAGCTGTTTCAATGACTTTGCAATGCAAGCTTCTTGCTCAGAGATACCAAATTTAATTATCTGGCAATTTCTCTATGGTGGAAGATTTTGGTTTTTTTTTTTTTAATTAATTTGTTGAACAAGTGATCTTATATACTGTCTTCACTCCTGAAATTATAGGATATGGATCAGGAACCTTACTAAGTTTTGAAGACATAAAACAAACATTGTTGAGAAATGCAGGATATGGGAAAGATGTCTTTAAGGATCAAAGAAGGAAGAGAAAAAGAAATTGGGGTTCAAATTTTGTAGAGATTGGTTTTCAAATCTCTGTATTTTCAATGAGGTTTGCCAAGTGAGATGTTCAAGTTTCCATCCTTTTTTTTTTCTTTTTTCTTTTAATTTTCTGATCAACGTTTGAATAAGAGATTTCTATTCCTTGAGAGCTATCATGATCTATGTAATTTTACATAAAAAGTGAAGATGTCTATTAATTAACGTAACTACTTTTTCTACATTCAATCTCCATACTGAAGGTGAAATGTTTTGAGATCATCTGGAAGATGACTTCACAAATATTAATATATGTATTATCGGAGTCTATCAGATATACCTACACTATTATTATAGGCCCACCAATTAACTTATTGACTAAATTATTCATGTAATCCAACCAGCCAATGAGATTTGTAAGACTTAAATTATTGTTTTAAGGTGGTGATAACGCCAACTTAACAATAATTATATTGGTAACTTAAGCAATAAGATTGAGATTTTACCCTTCATAATCTCATAATCAAGATATTGATTAACAAACGGTCTCCGGATAATAAGATTGAGATTTTATCCACTGACTTAAACTATTAAGTGAAATCAATCATTTTTATAAAATATATATTATTTTTTAGAAATAATCATTTCATAAAACTAGGTAAACATGCTTTGCACGTTGCTCCCGCTTAGTGTGTATGTTTTATATATATATATATATATATATATATATATATAATGAAGTCGTTTGTTTGGACCCTTCACACCTCTATGGAACCTTTGACATTTTGAATATATCAATTACTATAATAAAAAACCAAGTGAAAAGGTATCTGTCCTTAGTGAAGAAGATGATATATAATAATAGCATTTATGATCTTTCATACGGAATTGATCTAATTATGGTTGGGTTTCTTGTGACACAAACAAAACAGGGAACTTTGGCTTCTTTTTTTTTTTTCCTTCTAATCAAGCGTATTATAAATAAGTAAAAATACAAAAGTCTAAAGTGGATCATTTCAACTATCAATATACAAGAAGTAACTAGGAATTTTATCTAAGGGTAGGCTTCAAAAGACATAGTTGGTAGCTACCTATTGTGCTACTGAGTGCGCACATTGATTTTGAGATCGATGTATTTTAACAAATTTTCAGTCTTGATAATGTTGGGAGGTGTGATGAATGTTCTTAATGATAGTTGAGATGTTCTAGAAATGAGTGGAATATGGGCTTTCAATGGATGTAATTACCGATTGAGCATCCCCTTCTATTATCGCTAGACTTTGAGTGGAAGCCATGTTGGATGCTAGCAGTGCTACCATCGCTTTTGCAACTAAAGGGATAGTGGTATGTTCCTTTTCCGTTATGATTTTCAGAATGTCTCCATTGTGGTTTCTTCATATTGCTGAAGCTACTGAGAATTGATCATGTACTGCTGCATCAAAAGAGAAGCTTTGATAATTTGGAGGAGAAGGTTTCCATTCTTCTTCTTTATTGTGTTGACTTAGTTTTTCTTTCCAAACTTCTTTATAATCTTCATAGATGTGTTTCAGTTGGATATTTGCCTCTTCAATTGATAAAGATGTGTGATTGTGGATGATGTCATTTCTCTTTCTCCAAATAAAATCTAGCATTATAACCGCAAATAGTTGGAAGTGGTGTCTTCCTCTTTTCGAAGTCCAAAATTCTTTTTCTGGATAAATGATCATTCTAATCCAGTCTGATATAGAATCAATTGGCAAACTTGCAAAGTTTAGGGGCCAACTACTCTGTTGCCACATAATTATGATGATAGGACATTCTACAAAGAGATGCATTGGAGTTTCTTTCTCCTGGTGCAGAGTGGACATTCTTCAGATTCTTGATGGGAAATGAATTCACCAATCTGTGATTTAATAGGAAGAATATTCTAAAGTAGTTTCCAAATTAGTAGGTTATGGCAATCATGGATTTTAAGGCTCCACATTGGCTTGAATAGTGATATTGAGGGATCATGTTGGGGTGTCACTTGGGCTGGCAGTGTTACCTGATAAGCTATTTTGATTGAGTATTTTTCATTATAACTTAGTGCCTAAATAACTTTATCCTGCTCATATGATCTTGCTGAGAGCAGGAGCACATTTGGGGGGCAACTTAGCATTTTGTATTAAAAAAATAAAAAATATATTCAAAACAAAAGGAATCCAAAAATATAAAAAGATGAAGACTGAAATTCAAGGTTCAATCCACTTTTGTGTTTGTGTTTTTTAATTATTTTTATGTTTTTAATAAATCACATGACACCACGTTAAGAGAGTGATCAAAGCAGTAAATTTTAGATAGTCAAGTAGTATTATTCTAATACAAAATGCGGCCTTTTTCTTTTACTTTTGTTTTTTTCTCTGTTTTGCAATTGTTATTTTATAAAATAAAATAAGCTAGGTCAGTTAAAACGGTTGGTGTAGTCCTAGTGTTGCATTCGATGTTTGTGGAAACTAAGCAGAATCACAGAGATTTCATGGCAATTAATTCCCAAATAAATATTTACCTAGCTCTTGTAATTCTTGATAAGGTCATGTCCAATCAGATTATTCTTTTATCGATACAGTTTTTTTTTTTTTTTAATTTTTCAAATGATGGAACAATGGAGGGATGTCATTTCTAAAACAACTACTCAAAACACTCCACAACCTCTTTATAAACAATTTATCAGTAGTCTTATTGTTATAATTAAGAATTGAACTGGATCGCCATTATTATTTTTCTTTTAATTTATCAAACAATTTCATGGTAATATATATTAAGGACGTACATTTCTCTTTATCTTCATAATTTTGTATCTTTTATAACACATACGTATCAGTCGTAACGATTAGATCCATGACTCCTATATCTCTTTGTAGATTGACTTTACTTGACATATTTAGTATTAAATTAACAAATTCAAAAATATATCATCTTTATATATTGGACCGTCACATTTAATCATTTAAACTTCAATAAACAGTCTCTCACCCTCTCTTCCATGTACATTAATTTGATAAATCATGTCCTTTGTTTTTCTGTTAGACTCGGATTTTTGAAAAAACACACAAAATAAAACAGAAAAAGACAAGGTGATGTTGGTGGACTTAAAATGTAGAAAAATTCTATCTACCATTCTCTTAATTTTCATCCCTTCATTATCTCATTACGTGGCATTTAATGATTGGATAATAAATAATAAATGATGAATAATTTTGCTATATTGGAGGATGATGTCAGGATGGTGACCAAAAAGATGGTGTATAGACCATCACTTAGAACTGATTTAGTTACACAAAATCAAACTATCTCATTTTATATGATCATTATAATTTTTTTAAATTATCACATAAAATATATTAAACAATTCAATTTTTTCAAATCTCAAAACAAAAATAATATTAAAAATATCATATTATAATAATATTTAATTTAACTTTCAACAAAATATCTTATTTTATCTCATCTGAACTGCGTAACCAAAGAAGCCAAAGTGGCTATGCCATAAGTCTTAACTATATATATATATATTTTTTTTTTGAGTTCATAAGACGAAGACGACCAGGTCCAGTAGTACGTGAAGGGAACAGAAGGATTGAATTGTTGGATACAACATTCATTGCCCAAAATACCTTAATCAAGAACCAACTGATATGACTACTAGCATACACTCTCAAACCATTTACATAACCAATCCCATCTGAACATACCAATAAAATCATCTTTCTCTCATTGTATTCTCAAAAGTTTTCTCTAAAATTACAAATACTGTATCTCGCTTGCAACCTCTTTTCGAACTGAGGCTTCACCAGTTTCTTTCAAATGGTGTCAGTCCATAGTCTAGTAGAGCTCCAGAATACAGGAAATTACACACAAAAAACATTCACGGAGGGCAGAAGGTCTTTGATGAATGATGAAAACACCAATTACAGCTTTGTGATGACCTCTGTACTCCACTGCATCAGGAACCATAAAACACATCAGATCCGGCCTTCTAAAAACCAGTTTATATAATCTTTGAATTTCACAACAAAATATGTTTTTAGTAAGTTGAAACAAAATCACGATAAAGCCGGGTTTTTTTCTGAGGGTGTGTTACTTTTCATCAATTCTCAAGTCAGTATGGCCAACCCAACTACCAAGTAAGCATTATATTTTCAATTTTGTATCCTCCTAACAGTAAGCAAACCTTTCCTATGGTGGTTCAAGCATAACAGAAATTAATCCAGCTAACTATCGCGTATCAACCCAAAACTAAATAACAAATTCAAGAAAAACAAGCAGAACTAAAGTGAAAGAAGGTCCATGTACATGCTAGGTGTGGGAATCTGCAGTCACATATACCGGGAAGAAAGAAGTTGAGGACTACCAGTAAATACTCTCAGTCAGATCATGTGTATTTAAAATGATTCAGAAAGATGAAATAATTAGAAAGAACTGAAGAAAGATAAGCCATCAAAGCAGTAAAGAAAACAGGACGTGGCTACCTTCTTCACCAGGGGAGTTTTCCAATTTCTTACTGAGCTGCACGTCAACAGATTTCACATGGAAACAACCCCAACATAAGAATCTGGATAAGGTCAGTGGATCATGTACCGTCCTTGTTTATCAGTTTATACAAAGAGCTTGAGGCTGGCAACCTAGGCTACAATTTCAATTTATTAACAAAACTAGGGACAATGTAATTGAAATACTGCAAGTTGAAAAATTTCACATCAACGTGAGCATCAGTTGCCTGTTTAAGTGCAAACTTCAGGACTAATCATCAAGTACTATAATGAGGATTTACCTTTTGAATGAGTATCTAGACCTAATAAGTAATATCAGTTTTGCCAAAACATGAAAATTATGATCCATAAAAACATATGATCCATAAAACCACAGCTTAAAATTTATGCCTTGTTATCTGACAAAAGATAGTATAGCTAGCAAGCATTGCCAATGGCTTCTGAAATGGGGCCCAAA
This sequence comes from Juglans regia, assembly GCF_001411555.2. Taxonomy (NCBI): domain Eukaryota; kingdom Viridiplantae; phylum Streptophyta; class Magnoliopsida; order Fagales; family Juglandaceae; genus Juglans; species Juglans regia. Next base: position 33,003,097 of record NC_049910.1, read on the forward strand.
ATGTGCTCATATAATCAAGAAACACTAAGATGGATCTTAAAACTTGTCATTTTCCAATGATGTAATGAGTACCAAGCATATCTTTGTATTTTTTTACGAGTATCTGTGAATATGTTCTAGTAAAGCCACATAAATAGAGAGCAATAAGAGTTGCCATCAAGAACATCAATGTGTGATTGGATAAGGTAATATTATCACGACAATTGAAGTCCTCATTGAATCTCCCAAACAGATAAGGCTATAACCTTATTAATTTGAAATTCCAAGCTCCACAATAGCTTCTGTGTTCCTTTTTAAAAATTCAGTGTATGCATAAGTGTCCCAATTCCTAGTCAGAATTTGCCCCCAATGTCATAAGCATGGTCCGAAGTGTGACACCCAAATTTTTGCAGGACTGTCAAACCAGGCTTCAGAAATTTCAAGTATCAGACTCGGGTGTAAAAAGTAGGAAACTTTCATGTGATCAACTCACAGCATATCATGAATAAAGCACACATAAGCAGGCAAACAATGTTATCTACAACAAACTGAAGCAAAGGCTTGAAATGAAACCGTCAAGCATCCACATATCAGGTCATCCCATGGCAGCCACAAGATTCTGGTCTCACATCCTTCAGCAGCACTGATATTTCAGGCTCACAGGTGGCCTGAAATGGAAGAGTCCAGTGATTGCAGAATATAATGAAATCAACTGTTCATCATCAGATGCCCTAATAGACGGAGATAGGTGGCAAACCCCAACATCCTCCTCGGAAATTTGGAAGTGAGGTGCACAAGCCTCCTACTTCAGCCCTGGAAAATGTACGGGAAGCATCAATAATGTCCCCAAATGTAATTTTTCACACTGCCAAGTGCCAGAAGTATAGAGATAATTGAATTCGAATGATCAATCCCACCAAACATGGATATAAAACTAGAAAGCGAGCAATGGCTCTGTCTACACAGGGAACCATGAAAGAAAACAATATATTAACTCCTTCATATTGAAGAACAGGGAGAGATAAAATGACACAAAGTGTGCAAAAGTCATTAGCATAATGTTCAGAGGCTTTTAGTCAAAAAATAAGATCCTAATATCACAAAAGTTCAATTGTCAGCAGTAAATTACACAGTAAAGCAGAAATCTGATCTGGCATAGCTCTTAGTAATAGTAGGATACAATCCTCATTATCTGTCAATAGCTGGCAACTTTTATGGTGTACTTCTATTGTAACATAAAAGATACTAAACATAACAGTAACAACATGTATAGTAGTACGAGACCCCAGAACAAAAAACAAGATAATAATTGATGCACAAGGATGAGCTTAGAAACATTCATTGCTTGGTATTGTCTGTAGTAGATACACTTCAAACTAGACAACAATTTATTATAAATTGCAAAACCAAAAAAAAAAAAAAAAAATGGGAAACATCTCATCTTGCTTTGAGGCCATAAAAGAAAACGTTTATCAGATCCTACAGCTAGAGGATAAAATAAAGAATGAACTGAAAGAAAACATTTCCCAGATTTTCCTGTCATCTAATACGAATGCAGGGATCAGAAACCAAGTTTCTTAGCTCCATCAAATGCTCATCATTGGATATATGGAGTAAAATACGAAGATTTGTCACCATTTCTTCCTGTTCCCAACTTAAAGGTCCTGATGCATGCAGTGCCTCTATAGTGCAACGGTAGGCATGCAACTCTAACCTATGTATTTCAGCTGCTAGTTCCTCTTTTGTAGTAAGGAGAGAATTTCCTTCCTCATATCCCCACTGAAAAAAAGATTCAGCATCACTAGAATGGCCATCATCATCCTTAATATGACCTGTAGAAACATTATGAGGCAACTTATAGGAACTGCTGCTAGTGATGCTGCAGCTACCAACAGAGCAAGAAACACCATTAGCAAAATTAGATTCTAAGTTTGCAAATGAACACCCAAAAGTGCCGGTTGATTTCCTCCTTTCTACATCCACTTCAGAAATCCCAGTTGTTCTGTTGTTAGAGGAAGCATTGATGACGTTTTCACCCAGCAACCCTCTCGGGAAAGCAACAGCATCTACCTGCATAGGCAATGTGGAAGAATTGGCAGCTTCCACTCTGTGACGCCTTCCTTCTTTCTCTATTGCTCTGAATTTCGGGGCAACTCCTGTACATAACTCAGCTTGAGAATGGCAATAGGCTGACCCTCTCTTCAAAGTTTTAGAAGAAACATCACGGGATTCCTGGAAAGTCACTCTGTTCTTAACAGGAAAACAGTCTTCTTTTACACATACATTCATCCTTGTGTTTGAATTCTCAACTCGGGAGCTTAAGTTTAGCTTGCACTTCAGAATTTGATTTTTATCATGTTTCGCATCTTCAAAATTGCCAGAACCCTGCATGCAAAAGCAAAATGAACACAAAGTTCACCTTATTAAATATACCATTTTGGTCCACTTTCATACATTCAGCATGAAAAACCTAGATCAACTTCAGGTCACTCTTTATGAGACTTAATTATTAATCTACTTCTGGTACATATTAGTAGATGCTACTGTGCAAAAGCACAAATTCAACCGAGCGATACAACTACAAGGAAACACTTGAGAAGTACTCCAAAAAGTTGCACACATCGTACTAGATATTTTAAAGAAGCACTTACAGAGTAAAATAGATGAATGTGGAATTACCTTTCCGATCACAATCCATTTGTCATCTTGCCAAGACTGTCTCACCCGAACATCAAGCTTGAAGACTTCAAATTTCAGAGAGGATCCAAGTAACCTGACCAAAAAGTAATTATCCCCCAAAACCTGGGAAACAGTTGCCATTTTCCAAGAAAAATTGTCAAACACCTCCACAACATCGCCAGCAACCCAGTTCTCAGAAACTTCAAGTGGAGGAGGAAAAGGCCTAACGGACTTCCTGGATACCCTTTCCACAACTGTCCCACCATGGGCAGCCTTGTACCCATCATATCTAACTGTGTAGTTGTGGCCATTACCACAGATGATCTCAGCACAACGCCAGGAGCCTGAAGGCAACTCTTCCTTGCTTAATACTTCAACTTTACTCCCTTTCTTGATCCTCATAATTGATTATGTTATTACACTGCAAATTCCAGTGCAGAACAACTGTTGTCAATGATACAAGGAATGTAAGAAACTAGGCAGAACCAAGATTAATCCATTTAAATTCTGACTAACAAATGAAATACAAATATCTGTAAACATGCCGTAGAAAAGAGTATCCAAAAAAAATAAAACAATCACAGAAAAAGAAAGTTTACCAAACAAATTATCAACTTAATATTTCTTCGTTTTTTAATCTGCAGTTGATTTCTCATATTTGCAGCAATATATTACCTCAAATTCAAAACATCGATAATTTTCTTTTGCCTACCTTTTCTCAATGCCAAACAGGGCATCAAGCACAAATACCATCATCCAACGGGTCCAGTCCAACTGGAACGGGAGGCAAGCCAAATCCTAACTTTAAAAATAACAAATACAAAATAATAGAGATCAACAAACACACATACACGCCCACTCAGAACATAATCAGTGTGTATGTGTATGTGCGCGCGCGCGTGCCAGAAAATGTTATCTTTGGCAGCTCAGAAAATGCAAGGGAAATTAGGATATCAAATATCAGGATTCTCATTGATAAAAAAAATCATAATACCACTGAACTAAGCTTAATACGAAATCTGCTTCAATTTTTTTTTCCAAGAAAATCATCTAACATAAATACAAAAGGCAAAATAATGTTAACAGAAGAATAAAAAGATAAAGGGGAGAGGATTTCCTATTCTTTCCTCAATTTTCTCGAACCAACAGAGGGTCAATCAAATTGGACTCAAAATTCAAAATCAGAACTTCCCAGAAACACAACAATTATTCACACCCAAAATGAAAAGATTAGATTTTTAAACCATAAGCAAAAGTCCAGAAAAGCCCAAATTACATAAATTGAAAAACAGACTTAAGATATACACTGACCTTTTTCGATTCTCAGAGCCCCTTTGCTGATCACACAAATGTTTCACTTTATCTGTGATTATTGTTGACGTTGTACAAGCTTTTTATTGCTCATTGCTAATGGGTATTTTATTTTTATTTAATTTTTCAAAAATTAAATAATTAAAAAGAGGAAAATTAGGATAATAAACAACGAATAAGTTATGTTTCCTAGCCGAGTTGCCAACTGCCCGAGAATAGCTTGTCGTGCTTGGCAAAAAGAAAAAAAAAAAGGCTTGTCGTGGACCGTGGTGAGCATTCAACTGTTTCGTTTTTATTGGTAAGCTTCCGTGAGTGCCATAGGCAGTCGCGCACCTTCAATTTTTACAGCGGCATAACTTTCTGTTGAGGATCTGAACAATTTTACTTGTACATTGGTATTGTCCATATCTTAAGATTAAAAAATTTCAATCTTAAAATTTTAAATTTTAAATTTTAAGCTTATCATGTAAAACAGTTTATGTCATCTCAACATTAGTCATGTCACAGATAAAGCTTATAACGTGACTCATAAAAAATAAATTTTTGGTCTATTCCGTCAACGGTATTACATCAATTTTACACCTAGAGTAGAACAAAGTAATTAACAATATTATTTTTATTAGAGTGATGTTTACTTCTTCTTCTTTCTTTTTCTTTTTTTTTTCTTTTTTATAGAAAATAAATTTCATTTATTCATGAAAACAAAATTACAGATATGACCTGATATATACAGGAAAAATCTTAGATTACAAGCCAACTACTCACGGTTGAAGTTCCAACAATACACAAATTCTTTTGTGACTGATATAATCTAGACTTCTATAACTCTCTACAGACAAACCGTCTGAAAGACCACACTCTGCCTAAAGCATAGATTTCAAACTCCACCCTCCAGAAGAGATAAGACTTTCACTCTATGAAAAAAAATGTCCAATAGACTATTTTTTTTTTTTTTACCTAAACAAAAGGAAAAAACAATAAACATAAAAATATATGTAAAAATGATGAATTACAACTGTAGATCCGAATTTTTAGCTTGAAGGAAACCAAAATACAAGAAACAAAAAGACTGTGGTGGCTCGTGAGGGACACACGCACGCTAGGAGAGTGGCGGCCAATCAAGTCTGAAGAAACTGAGGTCCCTGGTTTTAGAAACGCCGCGCATGGCAGCAGTAGAAGCTTCCTAATGCAGTGGCGCGTGGAACTCACGCGCCGCTCCATTCGATGAAAGTCTTGGTTGTCCGAATGATCCACAACCTGGGAGTCCTGCGGTGGAGCACATGGTGGTCGCTAGATTTCGGAAAACAGCAGATTAGCATTTTTTCATACTTTGAACGGAAAAACAAACAAAAACTGGAATATAAAAGGCTACACAATCTCTGGTCTAACCAAATGGGAGGAGGGAGGTAAAGAAATTCATGGACTAACTCATCTCATAAAACCGGTTTTTCAAGATAGGATTGTTCATTCCTTATAAATATATCTAAGATCTTGTCCACAAGTAATGTGAGATTATTCCTCAACACTCTCTCTCACATGCAGGCTAATATTTGTTTTTGATCCTTCTCACGGGGTAAGTAGTGTGGGCCCACATTCGTCCTGTGGCCGGCTCTGATACCATCAAAAAATTTATGGATCTAACTCATCTCATAAAACTAATTCTATAAGAGATGATTGCTCATTCATTATAAACATGTTCAAGACCTTATCCACAAGCAATGTGCGATTATTTCTCAACAGGAGGGAGAAGCCGAAACTCCAACCCCCCCCCCCCCTTCTCTAAGTTGGGTTTTTGTTGGGCGAGTCTCTAGAGAGAAAAGGGAGAGAGTGTTTTTTCACTTCGACCAGAATGAATCCACTCTGGAATTCTAGAGTGATGTTTACGGTATGAGTCTTATTGTATATAACTTGTTTCAATATGAGGAATATTTTAAGTGACTTTGAATTTAGATAAATGATATTCGTAGTCATGAAGTGCGTAAGCGCCGCATAATTTTTTGAAAAAAGTGAGTAAATACGATATTCATATAAAAATTAATTAATTTTTTAATAGTAGACCTCACTCTTTTTCAAAAAAATTATACTGCACTTGCACTCTATATAACATTACTCTTGAGTTTATTAGAGTGATGTTTAATGTATATTTGCGTTTGGGAAATTGGGAGTTTCAAAAGTGCATTTAACAGCCTATAAGCTATTTCAAAGAAGAATTGTAAGCTTAGTAAATTTATAAAAAGTGTTTTAAGCACCTATAAAAGGTTGAAAGTCCACTTTTTTTTTAAAAGTTAAATTGAAACTTTTGTTTAAAAGCTCATGAAAATAACGCTATATATTTTAAAAACTACCATGCGTAACTAACTTTAAAATTGTTTCAGGTTGATGTTTATCAAACAGTAAAAAAAAATTAATAATAAGGTTTTTTAGTAAAACTCTACGATTAAAAACTATACAATAAAAAAACTCTATTTCCTATGACAATCCAAACAGAACTGTCTATGTAATTATCTTCATACAAATTCTAAATGTATAATTACAACAACTTTTTAAAACGTGTTTCTTCAAGTCTAGTCATCCCGCTAGTTACTTTTGAATTGATTTCAAAATATATAACAAAATCAATTAAATTGCACATAACTTAGGAAAGTAGACTGTTGATTACTAGTTATTTCCGGCGATTTTTTAGATTATTCTCGGCAATTTTTGGCGCTGAAAAATACTATTTTTCTTGTAGTGACTTTGAGCATTCATTTTTCATATTGGCATGAGAAAATTAACAAGGTGATCCCCACTTTGGGAAGTGCCGATCGAGTGGTACTAATCTTGGTGCTTTTTACATGGGGTATAACCTCCATGGCTTTACACGATGAAAAAATTAAGGAAAATATTACTACATCCTCTAATTTATATCATTCATTTTGCTCTTTAACGTGTCATCACTTAATTATAGTGTCACACGGTTTATTAAACAGATTAAAAACATTTTATAAATATATATTTAAAACAAAATGGTACTCAAAAATATAAAAATATGAAGATTAAAACTCTAGATTCTCTCTACCATTTTATATTTATGTTTTTAATTTTCTCTACCATTGTGGTGCCACAGAGCACAAAATGAATGATATAAATTAAGAAGAATAGTAACATTGTCCAATAATTAAAATGTAACTTTAATTACAAGGTATTGCTTCATGCCAACTTAATAGGTATAAAAATAAAAAAATTATTTTCATCAGTAATTATTTAATATAAATATATAATATAAAAATAAATAGTGGTTGATATATAGAATTTCTCGTAAAAATATTTTTTTCTTTTTAAATTTGAAGTTTTATTTAACATTTTGGTTTTTATTTTTTGGGTGTTTGACTGGTTTCATTCCCGATTAAAAATTTAATGCTCCGTGTACCACTTGGTCATGCCCTTTATTAGTTCGGTTCCACACGCTTTCTGACTTCCACGCATTAATTCCATTGCAATTTTGTCCAATCTTTCAAAATTTATACTTTTTTCGTTGGTTTATGCCCCAACTCAAGAAAAATAACAAACTAATTATACCCGAAATGGTAAATTAAGTAGATAGTAGCATGGGCACTAATTTTCTTTATGTAAATGGTAGATAATATAGCTTTTAGCTTAAAAGTTTATAGTCGTAAAACTTAAATATTAAGCTCTGAGTTTTGCTACACAACTTCTGCCACACTCCACACTTCACATTTTTTTTTAATTTTTAAAATTTTTAATATTTTTTTTAAATTTTTTTTGAGTTTATTCTTTTTAAATTATTTCAATTTTTTTTATTCATTATTCATATAATAATATTTGATAAAAAAAATAATAAAAATTTTAAACAAATATAGAGTGTGGAGTGTTAGAAGGTTGTGAAGATTTTTTATTAAGCTCTACTGTTAAAATACTATTTACTGTTTGGTAACCATATGTTTAAAGCACTCTCAAACATGTTGCATGCATTTCCTTCAAAGTTTCAAACATTATCCTTTCTTTTTCTACTTTTCCCCCTTTAGTGAGCCATGTTGTTTATCATATATGTTGCCAGGAAGCAAAAGTATTGTTTAAACGAAAAGCTAAAGATGGTGTAGGGTTTAAATGAGGTGTCAATTTCTTTTCATAATTGGATAGGTACGTAGTTTGGTTAGACCATTTGAACATGATCTCTATTCACATATAATAGGGCGTGCAGTTTCCAATGGTACCAATGGAAAGCTGCCTTCTCATTCTCTCATTCACCTTCTTCTACGACCCAAGTCCCAAGTAGGATTTATTCTAAAAGACTGATCATGATCATTGGTAATTGATATATAATATAGAAAGCCAATTAACATTACAAAGTTTGTGAGTGTTGACATTACTTGAGCAATAATATCGGGTGAATGGCACGACAAAAAATTTATTTTCCTGTTATTTTTCTTTTGAGAAGTGTTTGATTTATGAGAAAATTTATGAATTGACGTAGTTAGATGTAGTACGTCATGTTGTAAAATTTCTTTTGTTAAAAAGTAAATTTAACGTCTTACTTTAAGATATATCAATTTGTAAGTTTATTTTTATAAAATTTTTTATAAGTAGATTTGACATTTCTTTTCTTTTAATACAGAGGGTAAAATTGGTCAAAAGATCATGTCAACCTGTTGGTGACATGTGTTATTGCATCATATCAGAGATTTGAATCAATCAGCATTTTCTTCACTAGGATGTTGACGAGTAATATTGACCATCCCAATGTAAGAGCCAGATGAGTGAGAGAGGGACAGGGAAATGTCAAGTGGGATCTTATGTATTATTTACCGAGAATTAATATTGAGTGACTTGAATTCTACTCATCATCTTTATATTACACATCACATATAATTGTTAATTTTTTTTTTTTTTTTGTTACCAAATATGTGATATATGGATAATGAGTAAAAGAATCTAATTAGTTTTAAAAAAATAAAAATAAAAAATAAATATTGTGGTGTGTGGTGTGTGATGTGTAATATGTGGAGAAGATAATGAGTAGCAAAAAAATAGTTATTATAACTTATTAATGCTAAAGATTGTGTGTCCTAATTACCACCCAATAGCTATTCCATCTACTTATTGCTCATTGAGCTCGCTTTGAATAATCCCTCCTATAAGGGGATTTTCCCCCAAGGCCCAGGAGGTTCAGCCAAGCCCGATCTGAGACGAAAAGCCACAAATCTGGCCCACATAGAAAATCCTCTGTACATGACCTGTAGGAGGGATGGCACAGTAGGGGATGAGACTCGTCAATTTGAGATCCCTCAGGTAGTGTCCAGTCATCGAGTGCCTGCCCAAACGACAGGCGTGATCTAGAACCACACCGCATTAATAGCTCCACCATCCAGACAACACGCTACATTAATGACTCTGTGGCAGAGCCACGTCACATTAATGAGGTTGTCGCAAAGCCACACCGCATTTAAAGGTTCTGACAAAATGAACAGTACGGGAAAACCGAACCTCATAGTAGCAGGCATGATCTACTCTTCAAACCTGTAGTATAAATAGTTAATCCCATGTACGATGAAACTCTCTCTGATCTCTAGACTTTCTTACATATTTACTACACTCCAAGAACATTTATTAACTTTGGCATCAAATGTTCTCCGACTCCAAGGTCGCCCTCTCCAAACCACATTATATTATTCTCTGTGCATGGCTCGTTGTAGAAGACCTGAGGTTTTGGAGCTTGGTCCAAGGGTGTGTGAAACACGACGTTAACACCTCCTTTACTAGATTAGAATGAGGCTAAAGTTTTATATTACCCCAAAATGCAACTCTTAACAGCTTTGTTTCAAGAGGGCTATATGTATGTATCTTCCAAGTAGAGAAACCATGAGCATGAACCGATCCTAACTGGGATTGCAAAGCTCAAGATGATATAGTGTTTAATTCATCTCAATGACAAAAGAAAATTTAAGAAATTCAGATTTCAGAACTTGATGTGCCTGTCAGAGGTCTTTGTTTTACAGCTGGTTTTATTTTTTCTCAAGGCCAATTGTTTCGGAAGCTTCGTTTCATGATCAAGGACAAAAGCGACCCCAACAACCAAGCTAGCAGTTTCTAGCTTTCTTCATTGAACTCCATTCAAAATCATTACACGCTTGGTCAATACCAAGAAGAAAAACTCTAAATAAATACAAACCAAGAAAGAGATCAGATTTGAGTTACATGACTTCATGATCATACAGTACCTGGATGAGAGAAAATCCATAGAATCAAAGCACAGAGAATTAAAACAAGTGGAATAAGATGAATGGCATTTTCTCCTGATGATCTAGTATGGAGAGCAGCATCTTTTTTGGTTGCATCCGAAATGGAATGGTACATTGGCAATTCATCTGCAGATTTCATCGTCAGAGGTGGGGGGGAGCCCAAATCAGCAGGCAACAGATTGAGCAAGAACTCATCGGAAGCTCGAGACGTGCTTGATGATCGATGCATTACTGAGAAGAATAAGATGCAATGGAAGATGTGGAAGAAAAGCCAAGAGCTCCCAGATCTTTATAGGCAAGGTCAAGTTGCAAAAAACGCTGCAATGAAAGGAATAAAAAAGCCTGAAGTTTAGGCGATACAGCCTAACTTTCAGGACCAAAAATGTCTGGAAAGAGCGTTGAGTGCGTGGCCTTGGACTTTACATGCGTTGACTACTGAATTTATATATGTTGTGCGCTTCAATGATCATACGCGTTTGGGTGTTCATGTGATCGGAAGGTCTAATGCAATGACTTATAACACTCTCATTGGATTTAACTAAAAAATTTAATAAGCATTTAGTTATTAAAGAGTAAAATATGCTCACATTGGATTAGTTAAATTCAAAATATTTAGAATTTAATTACAGTGACTTTGAAAAGTTTTTTTAAATTTGAAAGTTACTGTACATACATCAAATACATATTTTATTAATTATTTCTCTCTCCCTTTCTTTCTATCACATATTTTTATCACAATTAATATATTAATTTGACTTAGTGATATATTAATTTAATAAGAACATGATTATTAATTAACATATAATAAGTAGAATAGTAAAATATGATAAAATTAAATAAATTAATAATTAAAAAAATTAAATATTTTTTAAATTATTAGTTATTCATTACTATATAATGAATAAATGTATAATCTAATGTGGAGATTTAATGTGAATAATCAAAACCAAATTCATCTTATATTATTTTATTATTATATAATGAAAAAATAGTTATTCCAATGTGGAGATTTATGTGAATGAAATAGTCGAAAGTTAAATTTCTCTTACATTCATTAAAACTGTCCTTTAACTTTGACTAATCCAATGAGAGTGCTCTTAGAGAACCGGTTGGTTTAATATATTATTTTAATATATATATATATAAATAATTCGGTCAATTTTGGTCCGGTCCAGTCTAAAAAATCCATACCCCGAAACCGGATTGAAAATCAAATTCCTCACAAATAGAGGACCGAAACCGACCAAGGGAATTTTCTTTCCGGTCCGGTTCAGTTAGTTTTCCCGATTCGGACTGAAACTTATTCAGCCCTATAGAAGAGAAATGAAATTTTTATAGGTTTTGTGTAAATGTTGGTCTCACTTAAAATATCTATAATAATGAATTTGTGTAATATTTAAATAATATTTATTATTTAGATTAATTTTTATTTGTATTAAAGTAATATAGGTTAATGAATAGATGAAATATATTAAGATGAGAAGTTTAATGTTTGGGAAGAGTTGAGGAAAAATATTTTTACTGTAATTGGAAAACTCATTCCCCATAGATAATTTACCTGTGCACCCAAACTGGGCTAAAGTGAAAATCCATTGCAGTAGGAGTCCTTTTTCTTTCAATCTTTGTGTTTTTTGTTTCGCTTTGGGAATAGTAGTAATTCTTACAGTCGCAAGAGCTTGGCAGCTGGACAACCATGGCTCTCTCCCAGTCCAGTCCGAGATATATAATTTCTTCTAGGAAGTGGCTACCAGTCAGAGGTGGCTTCCACTCTTAGACGTGATCATAATAGCACTCTACCTGTTGAGAACCGGAAAAGAGAGGCCTAGACGGCAATAAGTCGCAGGTGCTCCCTTAAAGTCAGATTTCAGCCATAGCTTAAACTTCAACCCCACAAGGGAGTTAATAAATCCTTATGCAACTAATACTAATAGCCTAAGATGAATGTAACCTAGGACCATTGCACGGTGGTTCTTAACACTTATCTCGAAGTGCCATTGGGTGCAAATTTCAGATTGAAAAGTAAAATCAAATCACATTTTAAATCATTTTTTGCAGGATTGAATTACTAGACAATTTCTAGTGAGACTCCCAAAGTTGGGTTCTTCCACTTGAATGCTGAATCATTGTTTTCCAGAAATTCACCAATAAGTTAAGCCCAAAGGAGGCCTATTAGGGCCAGAAGAACCAGATCAATCTAGGGCCAATGGCAATATAAGCACATTGTGCATGTACCTTCTTTAATATTTGATCCAAAATATGTGATCTGTCTTCTTTCTCACTCTATGTAAAACTTCTTATTGAAAGAAGGAAGGATCGTGCCAGAACACTGCCTAATTTCACAGCCAAGCTCAACCTCCAGGAGCCTATGGTTTTCCATAGAACGTTTCATTAAGAAAGAAACATTTAAGCCGTCCCCTTCACTGACACGAATTGGGGGATGCAAGAGGAAAACCTGTAAAATAAACAAGAGGTTACACTTGGAAGATTAATAGACTACATGAACTAAAGATGCAAGTGTGCAATCTCAAATGAAAAAAAAAAAAAAAATGCACAACCATGTACTAACAAAGTAAAAACTTCATGACAAGAAGATACCACAATACAGACAACAACCATGTGTACTCAATATGGACCCTAAAAGGTCATTAAGAGACTTAAAATGTCTGTCCATCATTTAGCTAATAAAGAATGAGCCATAACACACCTGTGATATGAAGCAATTATACTTATGAAAGTAGCACAGTCGAGTAAACCTAAGACAGGAGAACAGTAGACCATTTAGCTCACGATACATATTTCATCGATCCAAAGGTTAATCTATTTACCCATAGCCAACTAGCTATAAAAAATTTGCCCCGGATACACGCGATGGCAATACAATCATAAAACTGACCATACAGAGAGTGGCCTATTGAGGCTTTTTGACAAGTATTCCTAAAAGAACACCCATTTCATTATTATTTCCATATATTTAAAAGAGGAATCAAATTCAAAGGAAGAGATTTTTGTTTTTGTGGCAGACCTGTTGGCCCCAGTGTGTCCCATTATCAATGCTAGGAGCAGTTGTCAACTCAATTTCCTGTTGAGCTGGGTCCTCCTTTCTTCCCTATTGGAACAGAAAAATAGAAATTTTGAAAATTGCATTATCATGCAGAAGCTTTAGAATCTGAGCATGTCCTAACAAAAAGGGGCACTGAAGATCAACTCACTCGAAAATGAACATCGAACCATCCCCCAAACCCACAGAGCCTTGTGTTCTCCAGAGTTATGGATGATGAAAGGTTTGATCTGACTTCAAGGATGTCATTCACAGTCACAGTTAAACAATCAATCTCCTTTACTAAAGCAGCTGTCCCAATAACTTGATGCGGATGAAGATTGCTCCACAATGAGGTCTACAGAAGTAAAGTGACAAAACATTTAGGAGTAGGACACCAAGAAAAAGCATATCTACTCCCATGCATAAAGTGGAGGCCAAATAAATGAACCTCTTTCTACATAAACAAGCATGCAATGCAATGATAGTTTAGAAGTTTGGCCTCGTACCCAAGGACTGTCATTATCTCTGGTACGTTTGAATGTTGAACTGAGTTGAGTTGAGATGATAAAATATTGTTAGAATATTATTTTTAAATATTATTATTTTGGGATTTGAAAAAGTTGAATTGTTTATTATATTTTGTATTGGAATTTGAAAAGGTTGTAATGATGAATTGAGATGAGTTGAGTTTGGTTTAGTTTCCAAACATGCTCCTAAAAGAGCAATACAAAAGATTAGAGAAAAGGGAGGGTGTTGGAAGAAATATAGGAATCTTTTCCATCAGAATACTCACTCATTTGAGCAAGTAGTTTTGGGCAAACATACAACATAAAATACAAGTTTATCCACATTTTCACAATTATACAGCACCAAAAGAGTTGAGACAAAAGAGTTGAGAAAAGAATTACTTGTCTATTTGTCCCTGAGGAACTAAAAATAAATAAAAATTAAAGCGACATAAAAATAGGGAAGTAACCTGAAGATAGTATTTCCTCTGCTCCTCCGAAAAAGACTTTTTAAGAACACTCATATCAACCCCATATTTATTTTTTGTCTCATTTGTAAAATGGTACCAATCATCCATGGCATCCTCATAGTCGTTTATTTTTTTGTCTACCGATCCAGACCTGATCGGGGCCACCCACATGCGGGCATGACTAGGATACCTGTGAAACCAAAAGTTTCTTGGGTCAGACAATATGTCTCCAAATATCACTTGATACCATCCAAAAATCAATGCATTATGGGATAATTAACAGATTCATAGCAGTCTCCAAAACACTCAATTCACACCATCTTCTTTGAGTTAAAAACACATCAATTTCACCAAGAACAGCTTTCTCTGGAGCAATAATTCAATCATTTCCATTTTCAATCCAACTAATAATTTTAGAAAATTCCATGACAACATAAAATTCATGCCAAGAACATGTAGAATATTATCATTTATAGAAATAAAGGGCAAGCAGACAGTCAGATAAGAGATTGGCGAGAGTAACAGCCAAAGGAGACTAGAAAACTTATGCTAAGAAATGTTGTCATGCACTTCTCTATGGACCCATGGGATGGCTATTCTGGTAAGGCAATTCCTCAAATCATGTAAGAGGATGGACGACTTATGTCAGCATAAAAACATAACAGGGTTTCTGTGAATGCAATTTGAATAATCAAAGTGATATATGAAGCTTGAAAAAAAAAATATATAAAATTGAAACTTTTTAATACTCTCACAAGCTTGCTTATCATGAAAGCATGAGTGCCTAAAAATAGAAATGTTTAAATAGTTAATGTTTACAATACATAGAAAGGGCACATCATTAAGCAAAGAACTATCATTATAAGTGCGGTGGCACCTGTAGTGACAGTTAGTAGGAAAACACCAAAAGACAGGAAAGGCACAATTGCAAGTGATAGAACCCCTAAAAATATGTGAAAATGAATTGCAACACTAACATAATGCCCATTGGCTTCAGCCAGCGGTCACGGGCGCATATCACCGAATCAAACATAGATTCACGCAGAAGAAAGTATCCCATCCACTCCGAGATAATCACATCAACTGCACAATAATCAATATCTGAACTTATACCTATGGCATATAAGCATATTGGGGTAGACCCATTTTTAATTTAAAGGGAAACTAATTACTTAATAGTAATAACCTTTCTCCGGCAGAGTAACTTCCTCCATGGAACCCTCAATCACTTCAACCACATCTTCCAACTTATTTGCTCTTACAAGTGCACGTGCATGCTCTGACATTTTAGTTGCTTCGACCGCATAGACCTTCCTCGCACCTGCTTGCGCCGACCAAATTGCAAGAATGCCACTCCCAGCTCCCACATCCAAAACAGTCTTCTCCAAAAACCCAACAAATTAATACCAAATATATCCCAAATACAACCACGTGCAACAATAAGAATAAGCACTACTTCCATAAAAAACACTCTTCAGAAATTCTTTCCCAAAACTGATGTCAACGTGGATTACTTACCAGATTCGCCTTACTCTCGACAACTTCTATGAACCCAAAATTCTAATTCATCATCTATGATTACAACGTCTACCAGAACTCCTGCTTCCATCATGTCTTCCAATTTGATTTCATGACTTTACTGAGCCACCAGGAATTTTTTTTCTTTTTTCTGAAAAGTTCTTAATTGAATTAAATCTAAATCCTAAGAAAAGTGGATCGTGAATAAAAAAAAAACCAATTGAAGTGGAAGATTTCTTCAAACAACAAGTAGCTGGATCAACTATTCAATCAAATGATATCGAGCATGTTTCCCATCTCTTCTCGATTGCAATGGATTCTCTTATAAAGCAAGAAGAGGCACAAACACAAATGCTTACAAATAAACACGATTCTTTTTGACTTTATGAAAATTGAATTGCAGTTCGATATAACTGAATTCAAATTGATTGCGAAAAGTTGAAACGCCATAGAAGATTCAATCAGATCTAAGTTCATATCAAATTCTTAAGTTTGGCAACGACAAGTTTTAACACTCAGTTCCGCCCCAAACAGAAGGAAAACAAGAGAGAAGAACAATGTTGACTCTCGTATTGCGTTCACAGTTGCTTTCCCAAATCCATAACTCAGCCCCATTATACCAATAATTTCCCAGCCAAGCTCAGGTAAGCAAATCAAAAGTATCTTTCCCTCTTTCTCCTTTCTCCATCTTCTTTTATATTATATTTTATTTTCTATCAGCTTCAATCTTTTTTCTGAACCCAACCCAATTTTCCAAGCAGCCTAACAGACTAAATAAACACAAAACACATACGCTCACCCACAGACACCCACACACACACACACGCACACATAGAGAGAGAGAGAGAGAGAGAGAGAGAGATACCTTTCCTTGGAAATGATGCTTGTTCTGGAAAATGGAGTTGAAGTAAGCGTCCATGCGGACTCGGTCAGAGAGCATCTCCTTCTGGTGGAAGAGAAAGGCATAGGTGCAGAAATACTGGGCGAAATCCACGCCCTTGTCCACAGGGGTGGCGCTTCGCTCCCCGTCCACGACGCCGTTTTGGTAGCTCCCCATGTCGCACACACGAACAGCTTTCTTCAGAGAGAGAGAGAGAGAGAGAGAGTTTGATTCTTACTTGCTAGGGCAACTTCTACTCTTGCATTTGCTGGGCCTCAGCAGACTTTGTAAAAGCTTGCCAGTGCCGCCTCCTTTCAGCATAACGTTCGCGGACCCACTTCGGATTCCTTTTAGTAAGGATATATATCACATTTTCATCTTTTTTTAATAATTTTATATAAAAATTAAAAATTTTATATTATATATTTTCATTTAATTAATATATAATTTATTATTTTTATTCTTCTATTTTAATATTTAAATATATGTGTTTAAATATAAAGATAAAAATAAAAAATTAGATATTTTTTAAGTAAATATGTATAATGTAAGACATTTTTATAGTATTTTTTAATTTTAAAATTTAAATCCTACAAATTAAATTATGTTATATAATTTGTAATGTAAAGATATTCAAATAGCACTATTCAAGCAAGTTGCATTATTTTTCTACAATAGAACAACTACTCTCAATCCCTTACATCACACACTAGTGTGAGCGCTAGCATGATTTTTTTTTTAAAACTGTTATTCTCATACCCTTACACTACACGCCACATGCGAGAGTACCAATGTGTTCCGTATATGTAACAACACACAACAAACACATGCACAACGCTTAATTCTTCCAATCCCCATGCCCAATCCTTCTCTCTTCAATTGCCCTTTTCAGCTCCCAAGCACTTCCATTTCATGTCCTCCATTGTTAAGCCTTCAAATTCCCTTCGATTCCTTTAAACTCTTTTTTTTTTTTTTTTTGTTGGTTTTCAATACTTTCTCTCATTGTCACTTTTTGAAACATGGTGCTACACTATCTGAAACCGATACACCAGCAGCACCAATAGGGTCTCAATCACCATCATTACCACAATCACAATTACATTGGCAACCGCAACCACCCATGGCCTCCTCCATTTTGTCTTTGAACGTCCACCTTTCAAAAGCTTCGTTTTCTCCAACTAAAAGTGGCCCTTGATCCACCTCTCATATCCTCATTTGTCTTCAAACCAATAATAAGTTTGGTGTTATTGATGATGAGGATGGTGCTGCATGGGGTTTTCATAGGGGGTTTGCAATGGGAGATTTGAAGGATGACGACCCATCAACGTTGTCTTTTGTGAGTCCTAGAATCTTCGACTCCGGCCACACCTTTGGACATCAAGAGCTGCTGCTAGAGCGTCATGGCAACTGCAGAGTTGGCTGAGACACTAATCTAGTGATTGCAGAGCTTGGAAGCGAGGTTGGCGTAATAGAGTTATGAATATAATAGGATATGCTGGAAAGCTTCTCATATTTTGATGAGAGTTGTGTTTGTATTTATAAATAAAGTGGTTACAATACAGATGAATGTTGTTACAGATGCTTGTACATTTGAAATACGAATTACAAACTGAACTATGTTTTGTTCTTATCTTTAACAGATTTATCTTGAACACGAGATGATAACTGCTGGTAGTTTTGGTCATTCTTATTTGATACACAACAGCTTTGAACTTTTTATTTCTCAATTTGATATGGTATTTGAGTGTTTGAATGAGAGGTTGTCTCAATACGCCCCCACAATTGAAGAGGTAGTCACTGACAGTGAGATTGGTTTGAAGAGTGGTAAACAGAGTGGAAGGGAGAGGTTTAGTAAGTGTGTCTACAAGTTGATCTTTAGAGGAGATAAATTTAAAAAAATTTAACAATCATTTTTGGAGGCAACTTGATCGCGAACAAAATTGTAGTCAATAGCAATATATTTGGTGCGGGAGTAAAACAAGGGATTGGCAGTGGGGTATGTTGCAGCAATGTTATCACACCATAAGGTTGGTGGATGAGAGGATTTTAGATGAAGATCAGATAATAATGATTGAAGCCACATGAACTCGACAGTGGCACTAGTAATGGCGCTATACTCTGATTCTGTACTCAATTGAGAGACATTTTTTTGTTTCTTGGAACTCCATCACAGAAGATTGGGGCCAAGAAAAATATAGAATCCACTTGTGGACCATTGATCATTAGAGCATGTAGCCCAGTCAGCATCATAGTAGGCATTGAGAGCAACAAAGGATGAGTTGGTGATGCGAAGGCCGTGATCCATGGTATTTCAAAGGTAACGTAAAATACGTTTGACTGCACCCTGGTAGTGGGTAGAAGGATTATGCATAAACTAACAAATTTTGCCTATTGCAAATGCAATATCTGGGCGAGTGAAAAATGGATATTGTAAAGATCCAACTATGTTGCGATATAGAGTTAGGTCTGAAAAAAGAGTCGCCAGTGGCCTGAGATAGAGATAGAGACATGGTAAAAGGTTTAGCTTGATGCATGGTAGCTTTGTGAAGCATATCAGAAATGTATCTCTTTTGTGAGAGATAAAGGCTGTGAGGGTCATAGGCCACTTCAATGTCAAGGAAAAAAATGCAAGGG
This sequence comes from Juglans regia, assembly GCF_001411555.2. Classification (NCBI taxonomy): domain Eukaryota; kingdom Viridiplantae; phylum Streptophyta; class Magnoliopsida; order Fagales; family Juglandaceae; genus Juglans; species Juglans regia. The sequence goes on from NC_049910.1 coordinate 33,022,353, forward strand.
AAAAAATGCAAGGGCCTAAGATCCTTGATAGCAAAGTCATGATGCAGTGTGTTAATGAGCCAGGAGATAGAAGTAGAATTGGTCCCGATAACTAAGATGCCATTCACATAGACTAATGCTAGCAGTAGATAAGTTTGAATTTGGCTAATAAAGAATGATGGATTGGCCTTAGAATCAACAAAGCCCGATTGAGTGAGTTTGGTGCTAAGTTGTGAAAACCAGGCCCATGGAGCCTGTTTGAGCCTATAGAGCACTTCTTTAAGTGACATACATGATTTTGAAGTACTGGATGCGCAAATCATGGTGGCTGATTCATATTCACTATTTCATCAAGAATGCCATGCGGGATTGCATTCTTGACATCAAGTTGGTGAATGAACCATTGTTTTGAGACAGAAATAGAGTGAATAATTTGAATTGTTACCAGTTTCACCACTGGACTGAAAGTTTCATCAAACTCCACACCAACTTGTTGATAATAGCCTTTGGCAATGGGTCGGGCTTTGTAACGTTCAACTGAGCCATCAAAGTGACATTTGATTCAAAAAACTCATTTGCAACCAACAAGATTCATGTTGGGCTTGGGAGGCACCAAGATTCGCATGCCATTATGTAAAAGGGCATCAAATTCATCATTCATGGCTTTTTGCCATTCAACATATGTGCATGCCATGGAATAAAAGGTGGGCTCAAAAGTGCAAGGCCTAGTTGTAGTTAAGAAGGCTCGTGGGGAGGAAACAAAATCATCTTGCAGCTGCTTAGGCTTATGAATATTAGTACAAGACTATGTCTGCATGGAGTGAAGAGAACACACTGGAGCAGATGAATGATCAGATGGTGCAACCAAGATAAAGGAATCTGATGTGGGCTCCAAAGAAGAAATTGAGGGGATTTTTTCCATGGTAAATGATGTAGGAGTGACCTTGATAGATAGTGGTAAAACCATATGAAATGAGTTGACCATTAGGAAATCTGAATGAACTGTTAGCAAATGGGAATTGAGTTTCATTAAAAATAACATTATGAGAGATGTACATTCGACCAATAGAATGATCTTACCATTCGACCAGTGCTATAACCGAGAAATATGCACACAGTAGATCAATAATCAAGTTTGTGAGCATTTTATGGTCGAATGTGAGACCAGCAAGTGCATCCAAAAACTTTTAAGACATTATAGTTTGGTTTTTTATGAAAAAATAATTTAAAAGGTGATATGTTTCTAGTAATAGTCTAACAAAGGATGGAAGTCGATTGATTAAAAAAGAAGCTGTAAGGACGGCTTCATCCTAAAATATTTTAGGAATAGAGGAGTGTGCCATGAGAGTAAAACTTGTTTTAACAATGTGGTGATGTCGACGTTCGACACGGCCATTTTGTTGATGAGTGTGAGGGCAAGTCAAGCAATGAAGGATGCCATGTTGAGTAAAGAGAGGCTTCAAGGCTTGAAACTCACCACCACCATCGGTTTGAACAACCTTTATTTTATGGTTAAAGTGCCTTTCAACAAGTGTTTAAAAATTGATAAATACTCTATAAACATCTAATTTGGTATAAATGGGAAAGAACAATATAAATTCGGAATAGTCATTAATGAAACAAACATAGTAATTACTATCATTAGATGATAAGAGAGGGAAAGGACCCCATACAACTATAAATAACAAGTCTGTTGGTCCTTGAGAAACAAAAGGAGATAAATGAAAAGGAAGACAATGGCTTTTGCCAAGTTGACATGCATGACAGTTTTTAACAGAGTTGGAAGACAGCAATGCTAAATTATTTCAAAAACTAACTTTATTGACTAAGTGTAGGGCAGGATGCCCAAGGCGAGAATGTCATTTATCGACTAAAGCACATTCACCAATGAAGGCTAAAGTAGACTTGAGAGTTGAAACAGAGTTGGAGGGCAGCGGATAGAGTCCACAGTTACTCTTGCCGATGAGGAGTGTAGCTCCCGAGGATCGATCCTTGGCACAGAAAAATGAAGGACAAAATTCAAAATATACATTGTTGTCTTCGGCAAATAGATAGACTGACAATAAACTTTTGCTAATGTGAGTAACATGAAGAACGTTAGATAAAAAGAAGGAAAGAGAAAAAGTGCATAAAATAGAAGAGCCAATGTTGAGAATTTACAAACTCTGACCATTACCAACTTACACTTGATCTGGTCCAGTGTAGCTCTCATGCTGCAAATTAAGATTTTGGAGGTCTAAAGTAACATGATTCGTACCACCAGAGTTAGGGTACCAAGCAGTATCAGGAGAGTTATTTGTAGTTGTAACATAAGCTTGGAAAGGTGTTGGACTTGGAGTTTGAAATTTTTGATCGAAACGATGCCAACATGTGGAAGCAGCATGGCCAAATTTGAGGCAAATTTGACAAAATGAACAAGAATTACTAGTAGAGGAGGGAGGGCTAGAGAAGTATCGACCACATCCACGACCACGAGATCAACCACTATTATTAGAACCTTCTCGAGAATAATTTTCATTTGGAGATCGAGTACCACATCCTTGAGAAGTGGTCTCACAAGACAGAAGATTGGTAGATGGAATACCAATGTCACAAGGGAATCATATTTTGTAAAGAGACTAGCCAATATGTAGGAGATAATTTCAGATTTAGGAAGAGGTTGGCTAATAGTAGCTAACATGTTAGCATGGCCTCTGATTTTCTGAAAATAGTCAAAAATAAAAAGGTTGCCTTTCTTCATGGTGGCCAATAGGTATCGGGTGTTCATGATCCAAGTAGCAAAAGTGGTGGAAAACATTTTTGAAAGGGTGTCCTAGAGTTCATAGGCAGTAGATGTACCAACAATATGAGGAAGAACTGTCTCAAAGAGAGATGATATTAAAGTGCTCAATATGAGCTGATCTTGTTCATACCAATGATCAAAGGCAGGCTTTAGGATAGAATGAGAGAAATTGGGGAGGTGGAGAAATACTACGAGATAGTCATAGAGCTTCTAACCTCGCATATACGGAAGTAACTGTGCTTTCCAGATGAGATAATTTTCTTTGATGAGTTTCAAGGTGATGAGATGATTTGGGTTTATGGGATAGGGATTACGGGAGGAAAAGGAAGATGTAGTAGAGGAAGAAGAATAAGAATTTATGACATATGCCAATTGGCTCTGATACCATCAAAGAGTTATGAATATAATAAGATATTCTGGAAAGCTTCTCATTTTTTGATGATAGTTGTGTTTGTATTTATAAATTAAAAGGCTACAAAATAGATAAATGTTGTTACAAATGTTTGTACATTTCAAATACGAATTACAAACTAAACTACATGTTGTCCTTATCTTCAATAGATTTATCTTGAGCATGAGATGATAGTTGTTGGTAGTTTTGGTCATTCTTATTTGATATATGATAGTTTTGAACTTTTGATTTCTCCATCTGATCAGGTAGTTGAGTGTTTGAAGGAAAGATTGTCTCAATATGGCTGGGTCGTCAAACTGAAAAGCAACATTGTTGTTGTTGTACGGGTTGAGGGGTGTCGTATCGTTAGAGAGCTCTAGGCTTGAGGTCCCAAGCAGCGGGGGTCTTGGCAGGCTTAAGATCGGACCAGGAACAAGGAGGAGAAGGAAGGGTGGAGAACATTTGCTCCAAGAAGTTGTCATGGGAGGTGGATGGGTTTTTTTTTTTTTAAAACCGAACTGTGGTGTATAAAAATTAAACTGGTGCATGGTGTATTAAATAAAACCGACTTCCGTTTAGAATTTTTCGTTTTGAGGCACCGTGGGACTAAACAATGCATCAATGATTGAATTTTTTGTATCAAAATCCACAACATCCTTCTAATGTAAGAATATCGTTACAAACAAGATTTCAGTATTGTAGTGAGATTTGGTATTGTGGTCGGTTGTGGTATGGTGGAGGGGTGATAAGAGGAGGTGACCAACGACATTGAAGAAGTGAATAAATTTATAAGAATGTAGTGAATAAAAGTTTGAATTTGATGAAAGCTAGTGGTTTAATTGGAAAAACAATGGTGCATCCGGTGGCATAAAGCTCGTGAGCTTCAACTTTAAATTGAAGATTCTCTTCATTTATTAGACTTGAGAACCACTTTGAGGTCACTTGACCTTGCCCAATGGGCCAGAGGGAGAGTAGCCCAAGAAGCTAAAGGATAGAGAGATTAAAACTTCACACATCGATCATATGAGCCACAAATAGGTCTAAAAAAATAACATAAGGAAGTAACTTTAAAGATCAAAGTCTTTCAACAATTTTGACCTTTCAACAATAAAATCATTTTGAAGTGAAATTGGCAATTAAGTCGAGAAGGTGCAAAGATTTCCTAAACTTAATGATTGAAGAATGGGCATTAGTGCTTTGCTTGATCTATATATGTACTACAATTATGGGTGAAAACCGATGAGATCGGCGGGGAACCGATGTTGTTTGGTGATACTCAGAATCGATTGATTAGGAGAGAAAAAATCGATAGTCTCGATCTCAACATGCATCGGTGTGGTTCTTCGATCTACCGTCGACGTCTCTGTGATGAAGGAGGGAAGCCGCATCGTCTGCCATGAGTCTGGAAAGAAGAGTTGGAGAGGAGAAAACAAAGAAGTGAGGAAGAAAAAGACGGGGAATAAGAAGAAAAATGGGGTGTTTATTAATCCCATTTTGACATTAATTTTTTTTCCTATTTTCAAGTCCTAAAACGACGTCATTTCACTCATTTAAGTGAAACGTTGAAGTTTTTGTATAAGTATAAAATAAAATAAATAGGAAAACTGTTGTCGGCCAGTTTAGCAGTTTATCCCTAGTTCAAACAGGCTCCAAACCGATCGACGTCGGTTTTAATAAAATTGGAAAAAAGAGTTGGAGAGGAGAAAACAGAAAAGTGAGGAAGAAAAAGATAGGGAATAAGAAGAAAAATGGGGATTTTAGTAATCCCATTTTGACATTAGTTTTTTTTTTTCCTGTTTCCAAGCCCTAAAACGTCGCCGTTTCACTCATTTAAGTGAAACATTTTCATTTTCTTATATGTATAAAATAAAATAAATAGGAAAATCGTTGTCGCCGATTTAGCGGTTTATTCATGGTTCAAACAGGCTCCAAACTGGTCGACGTCAGTTTTGATAAAATATTGCCGCCTGCCTACTGGTTCCCTGCCAGTTTCGACCAGTTCCCTACTTTGGCAACCGACCTGAGTCGGCGCCGGCCGATTTCGCCCATTTTTGTACAACCCTAACAACAATAATCATGATTCGCTTGATCGGCTTCTTTTGAGAAGCGAAATGGGGGAAAGGATCTAGTAATGAGTGATAAGGAATATTAGAACAATAGAAGCGGCCTAGATCGAGTACATATATATATATATATGTATTAAAATAATCATTATCTTCTTATATCATCCTTGGTTTTTTAGCCTTACAAACTGATGATAACTATAAACTAATTAATCATGTGCGGAGAAGAGGATCATAACTACACATTTAGAGTATCAATTAATTTTCCTACATCTATTAATCATTAATTAATCATGTATTAAGTTTGTTGTCAAATATTATAGCATTAAGTAAAAAACGTATTCATGTGGTTTATCTCATGAAGATCTTTTTTTAAACTTTATTTTTGTATTCCTTGTAGTTTTATGATAATAAAATAGAGAGAAAGAAGACAAATAATACTAGAAAACACAGAATCTCACATAAAATGAATGGAAAAATGAAAAATAAATAACTTTTTAAAAATGACTTTCAATGGTTTTATAAATGGAATAGAAGTTTAAGCTAATTGTTAGAAGGTATAGATTTTATTCTTTATTTTATATCTTAACAATCTTCCTCATGCGTGGGTCAGACTTCTCTCAACTATTTGGTCCAATATATGAAATATTTAATTAAAGGGGTAAAATGTAGAGTCGAGATTTGAACTTAGGACCTTTGCTTTGATACCAAGTAAAATCATCACTTGTCGTAAAAATTTAAGCTAATGTGAAGATATAAACCTAATATGCTACGTTTGGATGTTAAGGTGAGTTGAGTTTAATTGTGAACACTACAAGAAATTTTACTTTTAGGGATGAAATTTGTTAGGGACGAATTAAATTTCATCCCTAAAAGTAATTATTGGGGACTCAAAACTTGGTTGAGTTTCTAAATTCGTTCGAACAGATAAAAATCCATTCGAACTAGATATTTTGTAACGAATAAAATTCTCTAAAAAATGCAAAATTGTTTGAACGTGACAAAATAGATTCGAAAAGGGAATTAATGTCTGTTTGAACAATATATAATCTGTTCGAATAATAATCTTGGTGGAAAATTAATTTATTTTTCTCGAGAAAAGTTCATAACCGTTCGAACTTACATTTATTTGTTCGAACGGAAGAGATTTGGTGGGAAAATGTGGCGGCAAGGTTGCTGGACCGTTCGAACAAAAAAAATATCATTCGAACAAGTTTGAACACCACATTTATTCATTCGAACAACTAATTTGGTTGGAAATTATATAAAAATTGTTTATCATCATTAGTTTGTGTATATATTTTTCTATTAATTTGTTATCATTTTCAAAATATAAAAAATGTATATATATTATATATTATTATTCACACTGAGTTAAAGTATTTATAAATTCACAAATTAATTTTATGTAATTAATTTCAAAATTTTATAGTGATTTGTTTTATATTAAATTTATCTAAATATAACTTAAAGATAGTGTCATTTTTAATATATTATCATGAATAGCAAATAAAATGAAAAAAAGAAACAAAATAGCAAACACTAAAAATAAAAACTATACATTAACATCCTAAATATATAATATTCGATATAACATAAAAAAGTAAAATAATAACTAAAACGATCTATTTGCTAAGTAGATCAAAATCATCTTGTAACATTTTATGCCTCCATCCAAATCCTTAAGCTTCTCCATGATGAGCTCAATGAACTCAACAAACAGAGCTCGTACCTGATCCAAAGTAGTTTCAATGGGTTGTCTTTCAACACTGGCAGTACTACTAGAAGCTGGATCGGTTGGTGTGCCACTAGGTTGTTCTGTTGCAGTCTTTCGCAAGTGTCCATTACTCTTGCTGAATGTGATATTATTAAGGGGCCCATCTATGGCAACCTTCGCTCAGCCCTAGACACTGTAACCTCCGATCGGAGTAGGAGGTTAGATATCAGCAGTGCAAATGGTAGACTACCTCCACTGGAATATCATGACTCCAATCGAATGCAGAGGAAGAAATACAATTCCATATCAATCGTCTCCCACCGTGCTATCCGCAACCAAAATTTTGCTTGCTCGATCCCGAAATTAGGATTGTGTTTTTTTGGATCGATATTATACCCAACAATCAAATTAAGCATTCTGAAAAATGCTATACAGTTGGCCTATTGGATCACCTTGCTTCCATCATATGGAGTAACCAAAGGGTCTCGCACTAGCTAACATACCTGATCGTCTATGAGACCATCATCAGGTAGACCATCGTCTTCACTATCATCCAAACTAGCATCCTGTTCTACATTCAGCGCTAGCGATGAGAATGCGGCCGGTGTGTCCGAATCAGATGCTGCAGCCGTTGCTCCCGGTCTAGCTGCCGCAGCTACTGCAGGTTATGCGTCGACCACGCACGGAAGATCAAGGAACTCAGCAATAATGCATGAAGAGAAAGTAATACTCATTCCCCAGACCGCTAAGGTGTAGCAGAGAGCATCAGCATCATGCTCTCTCATGGCACGGTAAAACTCACTGACCATCTCCGGATATGCAGTCCCCCTCTGCTGACAGATCGGTGTCTATCCCCGATCAGTGATGATGGACTGTATGCTTCATCCCTCCCATGCAAGATCGCATAAGTCATCTAGAATGATCGAACACTCAACAAGTATAGGCCTCGTCTCCTGAGCATGAGTTGCTCCACTACTTTGGCCGGTTTGATCTCTCCCACGTTTTCTTCCACTGGTTATCATTAGTATACTATTTAACCACAAGAAAAGTAAGAATATAATTAAAATAATTGTATAATTATATTATTAAAGAATTCTACTATTGAACTGAATTGAAATAATTCTTTCAAACAAAACATATTCTGTTCAAACTAACCATTTGTAATGTAAGTTTATTCAAACTAGAAAAATCTCTATTTGAACAGAATGTTCTGTTCGTTTGAATAGCAAATTTGTGTTCATTTGAACAAATTTAATTTATTCGAACAGAAATATATCTGTTTGGCAATTGAGCATTTGAACAGACTATATGAGAACATGCCAAACAGCCATGGCTGAGTCGACTCAGCTCCGAACAAAAAAAACCCAATCTAGTGAGGATCCTTGGCTTTAATCTGTAGAAATGATTAAAAAGTCGGCATTTTCCGTATTTTCCCAAGACGTACTTCCCATAGGCACACAAGGGGGTTATGACTTATGTGGGCGAGAGTTTGAAAGAGCTCGATGGTATGTCTTGAAGAAGTTGCTAGTCTAGCAAATAAAGAAGCATATAGAGAAAATAAATCAGACATCAATCTATTTGTTGATCTAAGCCAATATGAGATGGTCTCATTGCATAAAAAATACATTCAACCCAAAGTAATTAAGGGTAAAATGTCGAAAGAAGATGAATCAACTGAAGTATCTAGTGAGGGTGAGGGCGACTGGTCAAGCAAAACTAATAGTGAATGAATTTCAAATAGATATTTTTGTAAGTATCATTCTTATAAACATCCGTAACGTTTGTTCGAATAATAATTTATTACAATTTCGAGCAAATATACCTCCTAAACGCAAAGCAACACGTGCTTCATCCACATCCATTACCGACTCCCTGTGTGGTTCACATGCCATCAATAGTGGGCCAACATACCAAACCCAAAATAAGGTATTTTATTAAATTAAATAACACATTTTATGCTCAATTTAAGTAATATATATAAAATAGAATAACTTAATTAAAATATATGCTTTAATTACTGTATATATAGTTGTTCTAAGCCAACGCTGAGGTCGAGGCACTATAAGAGGTGTTTGCATAGAGAAAATAAGGAAAGTAGGTAAAATTAAAGTTGATATTTCTGATTATCACATCGGTGGTTCCGAAGATTCCGCAGTGTGGCTTGCTTCTTATGTTGGTACGCTTACTAGCACGTATGTATCGATGACTACATCCTTCTAGGCTAAAGTTTCCCAATATGTGAAATACCATATCAAAAATAGTTGCTTGGTAATAAGTTACATTCCAATAAATTAAGTATAACATGTTAATTTAAAATTACTTTATATTTATATTAATTGTTTATAATTTTTGAAAGGATGAGTTTGAACTTAATTTTGGCCAACGAGATGATTGATTAACGGTTGAGGAATTGATGTCGAATGCATTTCGGAAGTACAAAGGTCGATGTCATGCACACTATCAGAAGTTCAATACTACAACAGAGGCGCACCAAAATCCATTCCAAGCAATGCCACCAAACGAATGGGAGAATGTTTCCGATATGTTTAAAGATCTTACTTATCAGGTAATTTCGCTGCTATCTTTTTTTAATAGTATATGATTTATGTATTAAACATATAGGCATAATATTTTTTTTAGCAACAGAGTACTGTGAACAAAGCAAATAGATCAAATTTGATGATACACCATCATGCGGGTTTTCAATCTTTTCATCCTTTGTCTAAAAAATTGGTAAGTTATTATAGTTTCCGTTAAATATTAACATATAATACATTTTTATGATTTAAGTTCTGATATAGATTTCCTTTTGCGGGAAAAAGAAAATCATGTTGACTATGATTTGACCCAATTGTATATTAAAACACATAAAAATCGTGATGGTGTTTGGACTAGTCCCAAAACAGATGCAAATTATGTAAGTTTAAATTTCTTTAATTCCATTGTCTAATAATATTTTTGTTACTTATACTAACTTTAATTTTTTGTTTTTGTAGGAAAAGATGATATCTCTTAAGGAAACTGCTGCGGATTCATATGATGAATCATCTGTCAATGATGCTCAAATCATTTCTTAAGTTCTTGGATCACATTCTGGATATTTGAGGGGGTTAGGACATTGCATAAATCCATCCCCAACATCATCATTCTCTTCTCGAGCTAGATTGAATGACGACAAAACTAAGGAATTGGTGGAAGCAACACTTAAGATAGAACGATTGAGGTCCAAGGAAAAATAGTTGCTAACCCGATTAGATCAAGTACCGGTTTTGAGGCGAGAATATATGAGAACATGTAGAAGAGATTGGAGGTTGAGGTACAAAAAGTGTTTGAATAGGTTCAATCAATAATGTCCCAAAACCCTATGTCACCACCACAATCTTAAAATTTATTTTTTCTTTAATTGTCTTTCTATTATGATGTTCCAAAACATTTGAACAATTGTGATGTTTGAATTAAAAATTGTGTAATATTATTATGGTAGTTTTAATTAAATTCTGTTATGTATAATTAATACCGTTCGAATGGTTAATTACCATTTATAAATCCATTCAAACAAAAAATGACCAATTCGAACAAAAATTAACATATTCGAACAACAACCGAGAAATACAATCCGTACATCCGTTCGAACAATAAAATATTTGTTCGAACAACATTAATATACAAAACTTCGTTTGAACTAACATAATTTCTGAAAATAAAATATCTTTTCAAATGGACATAATTTATGTTCGAACACAAGTCATTTGGGACGAAATTAGTTCATCTAAAAAAAACCGTTTGAATAGTTTCGACTGGTTTTGCCCAATTTCGTCTCTAAAAATCATTTTTTGAGACCTCTCCAAAACCTTTTGAGACAGTCTTTTCGAGACAAAATTGAGATAAAATTTGTCATCTCCAAAAAAATTTCCGGACAAAAATTGAGTTTTTTGAGATAAAATTTTTTGTCTCAATAAACCCAATCTCTTGTAGTGGAATAGTGGTATTTTGTGGGTCCCATTACGATAGGTTTAAATTTTTTAGGTTGAGTTAAGTTTAATTTTTTAGGTTGAAATGTATGAAATAGATTGAGATAAGTATAATTTTTTTATGAGAAGTTGAAAAAGTAATTATGAATCCTATCAATAATTGATTTGAAATTAATTGAATTTGGTTCAATAACCAAAAAACCTTACGATGGAAATTAGACCTGGTCCACGATCTTCTCTTCCTGATAGGATAATTTATTATCACAAGTTAATAATAAGGCCTCCTATATTAACACAAAATAAATATAGGAGGACTTTAATTAAATTTATCCATCAGGGGCACCGGCCATGCATGCGTCCATCCTCCCATGTAAGATGTCATTTTCATTCAGAAATTTCTTTATTTATATTAATTTAAGTGGCCCATGAACCATTGAATATGTTAAATTCATGCGTTAGTTCAACGCGATATATATATATATATATATATATATATATATATATATATATAACATAATGAAGTGCGTGGCTGGCCTGTTTCATCTCATACTATTAGATCGGTGCATGATATACGGGATTCTTATTTTGTTGTTTCCGATGGATCTTCTTGAATTCATCATCACTGACCGCCCCAGTGTCTTCGAGGAAATCAACCTTTTCATATTCCTCGTTAATTTCTATCTGCATCATATATATATATATATATATTGATCATTTTCTGCATCATGTAATAGATATATATATATATATATATGTGTGTGTGTGTGTGTAAATGCAGCAATATTTATGATTAATTAAATTAATATGTTGAAATATTAAACAATGTATGCCATGTCTTGACTTGGTTCTTTAATATAATTAATACATGACATTGATGACATTGATCAGGTGGAATGAATAAGTCTAGTCTTTACAATTCTCGTAATTGCTAGCTACTGAACGAATAATAATGATATTTACTATATATATAACACTTTTTTTCAATTTTTTTTTTTTACACCAATTACTAATGTAATAGGGCTACATATATGCATGCATGCATCATAATTTCAAAAAAGGCACCATAAGGTTCCGTTTAGATGGTAAAAATATTTCATTTAATCTCATCATGATTATAATTTTTTTAAATTTTCACACAAAATATAATAAACAATTCAACTTTTTCAAATCTCAAAATAATAATAATATTTAAAAATAATATTCTAACAATATTTTATTCAACTTTTAACTTTCATATAAAATTATCTCATCTCATCTCACTAGCCAAACCGCATCTAAATCTTTGTATTTTCTTAATTTTGTAAGCCTTCAAATTTAAAATATATAGAATTATAAAAAGAGTTACATATACATATATATATATATATATAATTTTTTGATAGCTAGTAAATGACTAGGTCAAATATAATTTCTTTAACCTCGGGCATATCTTTATGCTATTAATTATTATATCGTAGTGGATCAGCGAGAACCAGGAGGCAGGAAGCAAAAACTAGCTGCAGTCGGCATGCAGATAAGTTGGAAACTGGGGGTAATTATTCAATTAATTAAACGGAAATGTTATATATATATATATTGAAAAATGATAGTTACAATGGTAAGTACTGTACAATTATTTTAAAAAAATGAATAAATAAAAAATTTATATAAAAATAAATAAATTTTATAATAATATATTCTACTCTTTTCAGTACAACTGCACGATGTTTGAACATTAACATTACTATATATATATATATATATATATATAATCCTTTCCAGTTGTATTGCACATGTTAGGATACTGTTCTTTTTTAAAATATTTGACAGACACTGTATTTGCATAGCATATGCATAAAATCTGCAGAAAAGATCACATTCATGGACCCAATAAAACCTGAGAGTTAAAAAGAAATTAGGAATGAATAAATTGATATAGGCAGGCGGTCTCATTTTAACTTTTAAGAAAGCAACAGACATTAGGTGCTACAGTTTCTTGGTTGTTTCTTCTCATAAAGTGATATAAGCACTCTCACACCAGGTCAACATTTGGGCTTTGGCAAAGCCGACGATGAAATGCTCATGTGCTTTTCTTGGAAAAAATCATACGTGAAACGCGTGAATGGTTATACCCTTGATCCCCCTTTCTTGGAAACTCCCCGGTTTCTCTTCACAGAAATGATGAATACCATACAGAAAACCTTCTGCAACCTAACAATGGATCTTTGATGGAGGACAGGAAAGCAAATATAATTGCTGTTACAACAGTGATTGCCCTCATCATTCTTATCGTTGTTGCTCGTGTCTGTCTCAAGCTTTCTAAAGCTTTTTTCCTCATTTGTGGGGCAGGTATTGCAGTGATCCTTGCTGTCCTTGCATACCTAATAATTAGACGCCAATATAATCGCAGTAGAAAGTTTTTGGAGTCTAAGTTGGTGTCAGAAGGCCGAGAGCTTCGTATAGAGTATAGTTTTCTTAGGAAAGTTGCTGGGGTTCCGACAAAGTTTCGATACAAGGAGCTCGAGGAAGCAACAGATAATTTCCAGTCATTTCTCGGCCAAGGAGCTTCTGCCACCGTTTTCAAAGGGATCCTAAATGATGGCACTGCTGTTGCGGTGAAACGGATTAATGGAGAGGAGCGAGGGGAGAAGGAGTTCAGATCGGAAGTTGCAGCCATTGCAAATGTGCAACATGTAAATCTCTTGCATCTTCTTGGCTACTGTTGTAATCCTGGGGAGCCTCGCTTCCTTGTCTATGAGTTCATCCCAAATGGTTCTTTGGATTGTTGGATCTTTACTCGAAAGGAAAGCTTGAACCGGCGTGGGGGGTGCTTGCCGTGGAATTTACGGTATAGAGTCGCCATTGATATTGCCAAGGCACTATCTTACCTCCATCACGATTGCCGGTCAAGGATCTTACACCTTGATGTAAAGCCAGAAAATATACTTCTTGATGAGAATTATAGAGGAATTGTTGCAGATTTTGGTCTCTCAAAGCTTATGGGAAAAGATCAGAGTAGAGTTGTGACAACACTCCGGGGGACGAAAGGTTACTTGGCCCCAGAATGGCTATTGGAGCAAGGAGTTTCAGAAAAATCTGACATCTACAGTTATGGGATGGTTCTTCTAGAGATGATTGGAGGCTGCAGAAATGTTTCCTTGATAGAAGATGGCAAGGACAGATCTGAAAGGAAATGGAAATATTTCCCAAAAATGGTGAATGAGAAAATGAGAGAAGGGAAGCTTATGGAAGTCGTTGACCGGAGGCTAGTAGAAGGTGGAGGCATTGATGAGAAAGAGGTAAGAAGAATGGTTTATGTAGCTTTGTGGTGCATACAAGAGAGGGCAAGGCTGAGGCCTAGCATGGCTCGTGTGGTTGAGATGCTCGAGGGTCGGGTGGCCGTGGAGGAGCCACCGGAAACCCGAATGATCATTGTTGATTTACTGTCAATAGATGATCAAAATCAGCGGCCAAATCATCATGGACATAACAGGCGACATGTTCCTGCAATGGCAGCACACCTTGTTGACAGTGATCTTCCAACCACATCTACACACTCGTTTGCAATGTCAGTTCTGTCTCCTCGGTAGCTCCAAGAATGTGGGGGAAATTAAGCTACCTTCCTCTCCCTTATCAGGATTCTTAACTTCATTGATTTGGTTGATCAAAGGTATATATAATCTTTATCATGTGTCTTGTTCTTGGCAAATATTTTGCACAGTGTATGATAATTTGTTGCATATTTCTTTTTGTTTCCCTACAGATCAGGAAAACTTCCTTAGATATCTGCATGATATTAATGCATTTTTTTTTTTGGTCCCCGGCCACCAAAATATTACCAAATCAGGTATTTGAGGCATGCACAGCCTCACATGCATCTGATCTCGTACTGAAATTTCCAATGGTGTTGATTAAGGAGTCCGACCTTTCCGGTAAAAAAAATGATTTGTATAAGTTCCAAATAGATAAGTCTCATATAAGTCCTTGTAAAAAAGTAGATTTCACCTTAAAAAAGTGTAAAAAAACTATTCTTTATTAGTGGGATCTATTTTTTTACAAAAGACTTATATGAAGCTTGTCTATTTGAAACTTGTATCTAACATTACTCTTCCAGTAATTAAAAGCCTTCAAATAAAATTATTCTTTTTAAATATGTTCCATTTCCAAATATAATTATTCTCTGATCTTAGGATATATACTGACTCAAAATGTGGATATGAACCAAATTGCGGCATTGACCTTCAGCTTCTACGTACGTACGTGTCTCATTTGGTGGCTTTAATTTTCAACAGGAAGAGTTGGTTTCGAAATTTTATACTTTGCAATTAATCATCCGACTTTGACCGCAAATAGAGTTTAGATATTATTCAGTCAACTTGATCAATTTGTGGAGAACATGAGGGTAGGAATAATATATAAAACTGTAGTACTTGGAAGAAAAATACAATTAGAAATTTAGAACATTTCAACCCAAAAAATTAGATAAAAGTCTTCTTCGATCGGGCCGGGTTCTTTCCTTTTCTTGATCTGTTTTCTCGTCTACCAAACGATGGATACGGGAGTACTACATGATACGGAAAGAATTGATCACTTCTAGCTAGATTAGTCAGAGTGATTTAATTAATAGAACCTTATCATGATGATCACTCATGAAACTAAAACTGAAAACTTTGGTGAAGGATTCATGACCTTAATTTTCCCCGAGTAGCACAAATTAACATGCATGATTTACAAGCATATATCTATCTACATATATATACATATATATATATATATAAATATATATTATATATCAATATAAACTTGGTGATCTGTTTACGTTATTCATGTGTAAAAAACACCCTGCATTTGAATGTTAAATTAAATTGAGATGATAAAATATTGTTAGAATATTATTTTTTAATATTATTATTATTTTGAGATTTAAAAAAGTTGAATTGCTTATTATATTTTGTGTTGAAATTTAAAAAAATTGTAATGATGAGTTGATATGAATTTAGAATCCAAATGTACCCTAATTACTACGTACATGTGTACGTATCATGTGTATTGTTTTTTAAAAAAATTGTTAAAATAAAAATAAAAAATATTAAATTCACTACTTTGATCTATTGATTTAAATTTACGAGACAATCGATGATTTAACTTAATTGCATCTTATAGAAAGTGATAAAAAAAAATTGTTGCAGCTTGATTAATATAAACAGTTCATTGAGATGCATGTAAACATCATGAAATATTATAATTATGATCTAAAATCTTGAATCCAGGCAAAGAAGCAACAGTGAGAAAGGGTGTCATCATGACCAAGAGGTAGGTGCATGGTTTGAATTGTCAATTCAACCTTGTTCCTTCTAGCTCTACTCCAACTAATAGTCTAAAAATATAACGTCCAAATCAAGGATCGATCAAGGGTTATTTTGACCTTACATTTTTTTATTATCTTTGTTTTTTTTTTTAAAAAAAAATAGAGTTTTTATATAGTTTTAGGATACATTTGATTTGTGAAACAAATGATCTATATATAGAATTATGAGTACTATTCCTATTGAAGAGATAACGACTGATTAATAGTGAGATGTGTGAATTTCTATATCATAAGGTCATTACAAAAAAATTAATCATAAGGTCATGTTGAAGCTTAATTGCAAAGAGAAAACAAGAATGAATTAATCCTTGTCTCTTGAGGATCATGTTGGATGTTGATTCGCCAAAATGGATTTATGAATTTCTTAGGCATGGTTTAGTTTGGTAGATGAGATTATCTCATATCATATAATCATTATAACTTTTCTAAATTTTTATGTAAAATATATAATAAACAATTTAACTTTTTAAAATCTTAAAATAAAAATAATATAAAAAAATAATATTATAACAATATTTTATTTAATTTTTAACTTTTATCTCATCTCATCTATATAACCAAACAATGCATAAGAAATTAAATCTTCAAGAATGAATCCCTAACTAGGAATTAGATTGTAATTAACGATCAGCCAAATCCTTCGAGAGTCGTCATATTCCAAATAGAGTAAATGAATGGATTTATCTTATAAAAAAAATACTTATATATTTGTAATGAAAATAATTATTTTTTAAAACAATATTAAATTTAACCTACAATTTAATTATTTTGCATAGATTTTTTTTATAATTTTGTGAGGATGAATAGTATATGTGCTACTTCATCTCGATATTTCTGACTTTCCAAACACTTTGCGAAGAATATTACACCTATTTTTGTTTTTCGTTCTTGATAAATTTACATCTTTCGAATGTTAATTACACCTCACAAGTTCGAAAATATTGAGTAAGACTTGAAAAATAACTTTGGATTAAACAAATCACTTTCGAGCTTTATGAGCAATTCGTTTTTATTTTTATTTTTTTCTCTTTGGGCAGGCAACTAATTGGTTATCTATGGGTTGAACAAATATTTCCTTTTACTATGATCACTGGAGAAGTAATGTTATGGCCACGAGGATTTTACAAAATTAAATTCATAAATTGACATAATTTTATATGATATATGAGATTTATTTTACAACAATAGTAGGTACTTGATAATCTAACGAATCATATCAACTTATGTCAGTTTATAAATTTATTTTTGTAAAATTTTTTTGTAGCTAAAATATTTTTCTAATCTCTTTTCAATAAATATGATCATAACGTATGAGCGTTTTAGAACATTCTCAATTGATTCTTTATAATTTTCTCTAAATTTTAGCTAAAAACACACTTTTTATAATTTTTTCTTAAATTTTACTCATATTTAGAAAATCTCATACATCTCATTTTTTATAATTTCTCTATTTTATTAAAATAATATTTTTTTATTATTTTTTATTATTATTTCTTTATCTTTAATTACTTCTTATAAAATATATATATATATAAAATAATTTAAAGAATGAACAATAACTCTTTAAATATAGAAAATTACTGTTTATATCTTAAACTTTTTTATTAAAATACACAAACTCTCTCTCGCACTTGATTTTTTCTGTTGGCAATCACGGTCGGTCCGTGCGTATAGCAAGTAGACATTGGACGGGCAAGTACGAAACGACAAAACACACTCCAACGAAGATACCAACGGAAGTCTGAGAACAAACAGAGAGAGAGAGAGAGAGTTTGTGTTGCGTCGGAGCCTGCACAGCGATCAAGGTTGGTGTTAATTGTTTGATCTTTAGGAACCTATCAGTAATTCCTTCTCAATTCCTTCATTTCTGTCTCTGTTGCCTTACTGGCAGACTTGGAGTTAAAGTTTTGTTTATCGAGCGATTTTGTTTATATTGAATTTTTTTTAACGTTGAATTGTGTGAGTAGTGGTAAGGAATTATTTCTTCTACTTATTTTGTGAAGTTATTTTCTTTTTCTGCCTCTGGGTTCTT
This sequence comes from Juglans regia, assembly GCF_001411555.2. Lineage (NCBI taxonomy): Eukaryota > Viridiplantae > Streptophyta > Magnoliopsida > Fagales > Juglandaceae > Juglans > Juglans regia. The sequence continues at coordinate 33,040,635 of NC_049910.1, forward strand.
GTCCTTTTCTTATTTTGGAGTTCGTGACCTTTCTATTAGTCTACACCTTTGGGTTTTGATGGAAAATGAAAACCTTTTGTGTTTCTGTTATGCAGGATCTGTTCTCTTTTCAATTACTATAGCTAGCTTGGTTTGTGCAATTGTCTGCGAGGCTAAGATGAGCTCTACTGGCCCTTCAGTGGGTTCTGGTTAGTTTAGTTCCCGTGCTCTTATTTCTTCGAATTGATAGAGATGACGTTGGTATTTCGTGCTACTCTGTTACACTCATATAGGCTATTTTGGCTGAATATAAGGGTTTTCCTTGTCTTACAAATGGCGTTTCTTTTTCTTTTTTTTTTTTTTTTTTTTTTTTTTTTTTTTTTTTTTTTTTTTTTTAAATTATTATTATTATTTATTTGGGGGGCGGGGGTGGTTCTAAAGTTTCTGGTTCTTTCTTTTTTCTTTTTCTCATCCCTTTCCATCAAGTTTTATTGCAATTCAACTTTAGGTGGTCGAACTGCTCGGAGGGTAGTTGAGTTTGGAAGGACCTATGTGGTGAGGCCTAAAGGTAAACACCAAGCCACTGTAGTTTGGCTACATGGCCTTGGTGATAATGGCTCAAGGTAATATTATATTTCCTATTTCTTTGTGTAGTTGATGGAGTATTGGCATACTCAAATCTCATTAGCTTTTGCAGTGTTTGTTTCTAGTTTCCTCCTGGTTGGTGGGGTAAAAGGAGAATGAACGTCGAGTTTTGAGCATTTCTTTCCCACAGTTTGCATCTGTGCACATATTATAGAATTCCCACTTCTGGTTCAAATGTGGTCTAATTATCTTGTGTTTTTTCTTTCCTTCTTTTGGCAGCTGGTCCCAGCTATTGGAGACCCTTCCTCTTCCAAACGTAAGGAGAAGTAATTTTATTTATATTGGAACACTTGTAACTTATCACTTATATTAAAAAAGCAACACTTCCAACTCTTAATTTTACATTCCAGTGATTGGATTGAATTTTGTTTCGCTAAACTTTCATGTAATATATCAGTTACAATATGCAGATCAAATGGATATGCCCAACTGCTCCTACCCAGCCAATTACTGTTTTTGGTGGCTTTCCTTCCACTGCTTGTGAGTTGAATTGCTTTGAGATTTGTTCATTTAAATGTCTTCATAATGCCTGCTTTTTTGTAATATCTTGAGGCTGTACAAAGGATGTATTAAATAGACGGGGGGGAAATATCTATAGGTTGAATTTGTTGTGAAGGACGTGAAAGTGCTCTTTGTTGTAAACTTGGGTCTTGCTGCTTGTAATATCAGTCTGACTTGCTACCATGATGTAAATCAGGGTTTAATGTGGGTGACCTATCAGAAGATGCTCCTGATGATTTAGAGGGTTTGGATGCTTCAGCAGCACATGTTGCAAATTTGTTGTCAACAGAGCCCGCTGACAGTAGGTTTCTTTTGGGGCTTCGTAGGCAATATGTTACTGGTTGAAAAGATTTCATGAGTATTAAAACATTGAAGTACTAACACTCCATCGATTGCTGAAATTCTTGAGCAATAGAATCTTGCAACATGCAGTCTAACTCTCACTATTTTAATTTTATCCTGTATGCGTGTGTGTGTTTCAAAGCTCTTATCAGTTTCAAGATGTGGTCTTTTCCCCTTGTTATGCTCCAGCTTAAACGATGCTGGTCTTGACAGAACTTTTAAACTGGCTATACCTTCGATTATTATATCTTGTATGGGTTCTTTTATGTGAGCTTCTCAGAAAGGTTTCATACTATTGAGAGAAAAGTCTTTGCTAGACACCATGCAAATATCGTGTCCTCTTAACTATTTGCTTATATCTTCATTTATTTATGTTGATTAGCCTAGCCTTGATTGGCTTGTTTAAAGTGTTTCTAATATACCTTTAAGGTTTGTCTCTTTCTGAGTCACATTGCACTTCGTTCATGCCTGCTAGCAAGCATTATTTTGTGCATTATATATGTTCGAGCATTTTGTTTTACCAAGTTATCATTTTTTGAGTTGCATAATACGCTAAGAGGGTACCTCGAAATCCTATGGACATGAATTTTACTTGTTGAAAAAGCAAAGAACTTTTTTATATGGAATTTCATCTTGCTTCATATTTGAGTTAAAAAGAACTTTGTGAAGTTGCTTGTTCTTTATCAATGCTAATTTCCCTTTCGTGATATCATGTATGGCAATGACTGCATTTTGTGTTGTGAATCTTTTTTTTAGGGATTAACCTATATGAGAGAGAAAGAGGATTAGTTTATTTTTATAATTATGTGAAGTGCAGCCTATTTAAGATTTTAATTTAATAAATCCTAGTTAAAAAAAAAAAAATGAAGTGCAACTTGTTTTCATCTTGTAAGTTTGATGGAGCTCTCTGCATTTATTTTCTACAGTTAAACTTGGTGTTGGAGGCTTCAGTATGGGTGCAGCTACTGCACTATATTCTGCAACCTGCTTTACGGAGGGAAAATATGGGAACGGCAATCCATTCCCTGCCAAATTAAATGCAGTTGTTGGACTAAGTGGCTGGCTTCCATGTTCAAAGTTTGCATCCTATCAATCTGCCTTACTCATCTCAACTACGCACTATTTCTTTTTGTAAGTTTGAAACCTATGGTTATGAGTTATATTCTTTCCAGGACCTTGGCTAAGAAGTTGGAGGGGGTGAATGAAGCTGCAAGGCGTGCTGTGTCCTTGCCTATTTTGCTCTGTCATGGGAAAGGTATTTATAATCTTGCTATTCATAACCAAAGTGCGATGGCTCCAGCCTTTTCATTGCTGAATGATTTTCCTTAGGACCCGTTCGGATGTTGATATGGTCTGGTTTGGTCTCATCTCAGTATCCAAACACCACTCAAACACGAACATTTATCAATTTCACATTTTTAACTTTTTCATCAAATCATTACTTAATCATTACAACTTTCCCAAACTTCCAAAGAAAACACAAAAAACAATTAACATTTTTCAATTCCAAAACAAAAATAATATTTTCACTTTATAATATTCACTTTATAATATTTTTATTCAATTTTTTTTATAATATTTAATTCCAAAACAAAAACTCCATAAAGCATCTTAACTCAAACTATTTCATTACTAGTCACATACTATTTCATTACTATTCACAAATTTCTCATCTCATCTCGCCAAATTGTCTACGCACCGGCATTATGGCTTTAATGATGAAAGCTGTAGCAACTACTGAAATGATACAGCTATGAATTGTTTCAGGTGATGATGTGGTTCTTTATAAATTTGGTGAGAAATCCTCACAGTCCTTTAGTTCATGTGGATTTCAGGATGTGACGTTCAAAAGCTATAATGGGTATGCAGTTATAAATTACCATCAAAGCAATTGATAATTTTGATAAATCCAGATCAATGTTACAAGATTTTTGTGTTTCAATATGCAGGCTTGGCCACTACACAATACCTGTAGAGATGAATGAAGTCTGTGCTTGGCTAACCTCAAAGTTGGCACTTGAGGGGGCCTCTTCATAAGATTCAAATCTCGAGTAACAGCAAGAGAGCAGGAACAGGAAAACGGAAGGAATTGTAAGGAACAAATTTGGGGTGTCATGTACACATTACATTGTCATAATTCTATGGATATTGTTTTGATATTGTTTTGGCTGGTTGGCACCTGTATGAGCCATAATTATGTATTATAATACATTTATTTTGGTCATTGAAAATGTAAGTTTGGAATTTGGCATTCCATCGTATCTGCTGCTTTTGGCCTCTTTTCTCATATGCTGACACACCTAGTGACAAGTTAAAACATAGGCAAATCATTTAGCCACAAATGGATTACACAAAAGTAAATCCATAAATTGATGTGGCTTGATATGGTACGTCAGATTGTAAAATCACTTTTATCTTAAAATAGATCTAATGGATTTCATGAAACCACATCAGTAGATCTAACGGATCTAAAACATATATCTGACCCATGTTTTTGTCAAAAGATAAAGAAAAAGTTAGGAAATAGCAATCAAGCTCCTCTCTTTGGAGGGTACGAAAATAAGAAGGGACTTTTTGAAACTTACAATTGACGTTCCAACCCCAGTTAGGAACATATTTAAGATGCAATTTGTTTTGTTTTTAAGAAATGCTTATGCTTCATTATATATCATCCTTAATTACATTAGTTGATGTAGCGCAATTCAGTGATTTTCTTTTTTGTTAATCACTTAAATGCAAAAATTAATTAAAATATGTTCTTGGGATTGAATACACACACACTACACTCATCAGCTTAATTAATTAAAATATCCAGCGCTCATTGTCCAAACCAAGAAAGAGGTTCACCAAAATTGCTTCTTGAAACTGAAGTAGACCGCCATCTTTTAGTTCCAAGTTCATAACACACGACATAGTATTCGGATTGAGATATCATTTACCCTTTACAAAAAGCCTCATGAAGAACCCCGACAAATAATCAATTTCAACATTTCATGTTTTTCAGTTCTAAACAAATGAAAAACATTTTTGAAACATAAGGGGACGAAAAGTGGAAATATGAATAAATTACAGGCAATCAAATGAAAAGTTTTGAATGCAAGCATGACAATAATGGTTGTTGAGGAGAATGATTCTGTTCCTCCGTTCAGAGAGGCAGCTCAGTTTCAATGGTGCGCTCTATAACAAATGCCACCTCACCACTTATAGCCAATGGGGGCAGTAGGCTCTTCTCTTGATCATCAAATTCTATTGACTCACGTGCCATGGGGGTTGATAGATATTCTGTACCATTTTCTAAAACCAACAAAAAGAAGGAATTAAATAACAAAAGTTTTTCTCATGCCTATGGTAAAGGAATCTGGACTAGATGTGGAACCAAACAAAATTATATTGATGAAAGATTCAAGAAAAGAATGCTCACCTGAACAGTCATGGTATTCAGGCAGCTGTTTAACAGTAGATACTTGAAGGCTTTCTGGAAGCAGACAACTACATAAAGCACCTGATAAAAAAGCTTCAGTTAAATCTGAACATCATATCTATACTTAGGATAAAGGAGCGAGTTTTGCATTTTCTAGTAGTTGTGCTGATGAAATTGCCCCTATTTTCAGAATTTTATAGAGTTATTTGATCATGTAAAAAAACTTATTCGTTGTACATTATCGTCAATTTATATATCTGACATGATGCTCACTAACCCCAGAACTCAAAATTTGTTCAAACATCTAACCGGACATGGAAAACCGCACTTGTTACTGACACTGAGATTGTAAAATTGACTGGCATAATCAAATGCCAGTCCACTTTTTGTGGCTATTTTACGAAATTGACTCTATCATTACCATGCAAGCACTTTGCTTCCAATATTGCTAGCCTAGTGGCGAGTACTTCATCTCCCGTGGTGCTTGCTAGGGGAGCAAGCCTTTTGCCTCTTGTTGTGCTCGCTCTCACCCTTTACATACCCCGTGGTGCTTGCCTACGGTGTGAACACTTTGCTTTCGGTATTGCTTACTTGGCGGCGAACACTGTGTCCCTCGTGGTGCTCGCCTATGGTACGAGCACTTTGCTTTCGATATTGCTCACCTGAGGGCGAGCACTCTGCCCCCACCCCCAGGTGCTACTTGTCTCTGGACAAGCACTTTCCCACCCTTATTGCTCCGCACGGCCTCTAGTTGGGGGGGGGTGTTGGGCAGGGGGGCTCACCTATAGTACAAGCACTTCGCTTCCTGTTGGGCTCGCTTGGGGGCAAACGCTTTGGCTCACATGAGGCATGAGCACTTTTCATATCCATGTTGCTTGCAAGGCGTGAGCACTTTGCTTTCAATATTGCTCGCCTAGTGGCGAGCACTTCTTGTCTCGCAGTGCTCCCCTAGGGAGCGAGTCCTTTGCCTCTCGTTGTGCTTGCCCGGGGTACAAGAACTTTGCCCCTTGGTGCTCGCCTCGGGCGAGCACTTTACATCCATTGTGGTACTCGCCTGGTGGCAAACACTATGTCCCTCGTGGTGCTCGCCTACGGTATGAGTACTTGTGCTTGCCTATAGTTCGAGCATTTTCTCTCTCCACGTTGCTAGCCAAGGAGCACTTTAGTTACCTTGGTGCTCTCCATGTTACTCGCCTAGGGGCAAACACTTCAGCTCGCGTTGTGCTCACATGGAGTATGAGCATTTTTTATTCCCTTGTTGCTCCCAGAGGTGGCGAGCACTTTTAACTCTCGTTGTGCTTGCCCCATTTTGATCCCCGTGGAACTCGCCTAGTGGCGAGTACTTTGTTTTCGGTATTGCTCGCTTGGTGACGAGCCATTTGCCTCTTGTCGTGCTTGCTTGGCATACGAGCACTTTGCCCCCCATGGTGCTTGCCATGGGGTGAGCACTTTACTTCCCATAGGGCATGCCTGGTGGTGAGTACTTTGGCTCTTGTGGTGCTTGCCTAAGGGCGAGCTTTGTCCCTTTCCACGTTCCTCACTAAGGTGCTAGCCCAAGCGAGCACTTTTTCTCTCAACTTTGCTCACCGAGGTGGCAAGCACTTTGCTTCACACCGTGCTTGCCTGGGGTGGCAAGCACTTTGATTCCCTTGGTGCTCTCCATGTTGCTTGCCGGGGCGATCACTTTCCCTCCCCACACTAATGCTGAGGTGGCAATTTTGTTCTCTATTGTGCTTGCCAGGGGGATGAGCTCTTTCCCTCTTCATGATGCTCGCGGAGGTGGCGAGCATCACACAAGTTCACGAGGCTCCCCGAGGTGGCAAGCACGTACTCCTGCGGTGCTGGCCAGGGGAGCAAACACTTTGTCTCTAGTTAAAGAATAACAATGAGTTTTCGTGTCAATCTCTAATGTTTTCAATCTTGAACACCCACTACACGCTTGAACATGAAACTCTAATATTTTAGATCTTTGGATGCAGCAATAGAGCTGATTGCATCATTTCCAGTTCATCACCACAATGGAAACTTAAGAACAAAACAAAAGGACAGATACAGAGAAGTGAATAACTGAAATAATGGAAAGAAGAAAGATCAGTTGATGGAAATATTGTTTGTACCTGCTCGGGCAAGTCGATTCACCCACCCTGGGATGTGTTTTCCTGTCAATCTCCACGAGATGTCATCTGTAAAATGGTTGCAGTTCTTGGAAATGAGGTGATAGGTATCCCCATGATACTCAGAAGCTACATTCTCAAGAAATTTCCGGAAATCAAATGGAACCATGGTTATGCGGCCCAATGGGATGGAACATCGGTAAATAAAACCTGGGCAACTCCTTGGTTCCACTTCAAAAACTCCACTTGCTGGGAGGTCATGAGCTCCAAATCCATACTCCTTCCCATGGACTTTCCATAAACATTGGCACAGGTAGTGTGATACATTAGATTTAAAATTAACAACCAAAACTGAAAAAAGAAAATTGCAACGACTTCAAGAGTCGTTCAAATAAAAAGATTGTAAACATTGCTTTAATTTGTATAAGAACTAGTCCTAAAAGCACTTGTGTCAACATATCTGAAATAGAAACCACAATTTCCTGTAGGTTGGGAAACATATTATTTTGATTGAACAGACTTTGCACATCGAACTCAAATTATCCAAATCTCTATGTTTCTCATCCTTACACATTCAAAATGATAATTCTCATAATTCAAACATTTAATAGATTTAGAATATTTTCTCCATTCATTTGGTTAGAACAAAAATACAAGAGAAAGAAGAGCATGTACCATCCACCCTATTAGGCAGTTAGACAAAATTATTACAATGTGATATCACATACTGAGTATAGGTGGTAAATGAGATACCACGTTGCTTGGGATAAAAAAGTTCTTACTGTTTATAATGTTTCCAAGGGACACTAATTGTACCATTGACTAATCCTTTTGAAGTATGAGCCCAGACGAAACTTGAGCCTTCCTTGGATCGTTACTTGCTTCCAGAAAAGTATTCTAAGAATATCAAATTGACAGAACTGAACTGTGCAATATCAGTAAAACTGTGTCCTTTGCGGTAAGTTAATTTTGTTCTAATCTATGGCACCTAACATTCAGAACACCCCCTTTTCTTAATTTAGGTAAAACTGAAGTACAATATTTCACATTTCTTCAAGGTGTTCTGACTTGTATAGCGAAAAGTACATGCCTCAGCAAAGATGCCTTTTCAAATTAGAGCCTATCTATGTGACCGAAGGGCCTCCAGAAACACGAGTCCTATATATTTAATCCATTTTCTAAGTAGCTACCACCAAACCGAGGTACTATATAATGGCATGCAAAGAGTACTTGGCATATGCAAGCTAATGCATCAGTAACAGTTATTAATAGATCATAATTGTTTTGGTCAATAACCGATACAATTGAATGAAAGTATGTTTATCAAGCATACCAAAACTTGCATACAAATCACATCAAACTAAATGATAGCACTCATACAACTCAAATCAGACTAAATGATAGCACTCATACAACTCACATCAGACTAATAAATAGCACTCATTTTCTCCAAAGTATTTTTAATCAAAATAACCAAAAAAATTATGATCTATTAATACCTGGTACTTATAAGCATTTGCTTGCATGTGATATAATTGAATGAAAGTACGTTCATAAAGCATGCCGCCACAACTTGCATACAACTCACATCAGACTAAGAACTGGTTTGGATAGCAAGAGTCTCTCATCTTATCTCATCTCATCTCAATATCCAAACACCACAATTATAAATACTTTTCAATTTCAAATCTTCAACTTTTTCATCTAATCATTACCTAATCAATACAACTTTCCCAAACTTTTAAACAAAATACAAAAAACAATTCAACTTTTTCAAATCTCAAAATAAAAATTATATTAAAAAATAATATTATAACAATATTATAACTTTATAATATTTTATTCATATTTTTCTCTCTCATTTTTCAAAACTCCATAAAACACTAACTTAAACTATTTCACTACTATTCACAAATTGTTTTATTATTATTCATAGATCATCCCATCTCACTATCAAACCAGGCCCAAATGATAGCATTCATTATCTGCAAAATATTTTTAATCAAGATCAATTAGTTCATACTACTTAAAAAAAAAACTCATATTCCATACATAACGAAATGAAACTCCATTGAAAAGAAATACTCGAGTAATGGTTTGAGAAAACCCCCACAAATTCCATCTTCTATCTTTTCCATGCAACCATTCAAATCCACCGTCCGCAAAGCAGCAAACCAAAAGCCGGGGCGCCGGGAGGGGGGAGGAGGGGGGGATCAAACAAAAACCAAATATACATCGCATACTTAACAGAGAATAGAAGCAAATGAAATGAGGCGAATAAAAATTACGAAAACTCACATACAACATCATCAAGAAACAATAAAACAGACTGAGCCAACGCCCGATGACCACAACCTGTAAAAACAAATAGCCATAGCATTTCAGGGGAAAAAAAAAAGATTTTCTGCAACTAACCTTCAATACCGGAATGAAAGACTCCGAAACCGAACCAAGAAGTGTAATTGTTAATAGGGGTGAGATCGTAGACGTTCAGAACCACCTGGGTCTCGCTGTTTTTGTTGTTTCCATCATATTCAGAGGCCGAGCTCGAAGAGCACTCTGCCCCCATTTCCACAACTTTCTTTAAACTCAAACCAAAAAAACTCTGTTTTTCCTTCCCGGCGCATGGGAAAGAGATGTGAGCCTCAGAGATCCATCTCCGTTCTCCGGGCAGAGAGGAACAGAGAAGAAGGTATCGGTTTGCTGGCAAACGTGGGAAAGGACAAGATGGCTTAAGTTTGTGTGCAAACGCACCGCTATTATTTCTCCAGCGTCTTTTTAATTCGTAACTCGTTTTCTTGAAGAAAAAATAAACAGACAAATAATGTTCGCCTGGAAATAAAGTCGGGAAGCGCTTTTGATAAAACTGAATAAAGATCATATTGATATAAAAAAAAAAATTAAATTTTTAAAAATAGATTCCACTTTTTTAAAATTAGTTTGCGTTGATTGAATATTCTATTATTGTATTTAATATTATTTTTATGTAAATTTTAGATCTATTCATTTTAAAAAAAAATAGTATATAAAGATTGTATACTCCAATACTGTATCTAACATTATCAATTAAATAAATTCATAACTCGATTGAAGTTCTGCTCAACGAGTTTAACTTTCGGGTTGTGAATGATTCGTCTATTTCATTTTGTATATTTGAATAGTTCTATTTGAAAATCTTCACACCACACATCACTCATATAATATAATTTAATTTTATAAATATATTTTAAAATTTAAATCTTACAAATCAAATTGTAACATATGAAATTATGTGCGATATAATTTAGAGATTAAATATTAAAATATTCTATATAATTTGTTTTTTTGAAACATTGGTCCTTATACTTATGAACTCTAAACTTTTATGCTTACAACTAGAGGTGATAAACGGTCCGGACCGAGATTTAGACCGGTCCGATCTGGTCCATATTTTAAAGGACCGAAAACATTCAGTCCGGTCCACGTTCCACGGTTTTTTCAGACCGAACCGAACCGGACCAGACCGAATGAAAAATTAAAAAAATATATTTTTTATATATATTTTATATATAATAATTGTACAATTAACAATATAAATTTTTAAATATATTATTAATACTTGTTAATATTCTATAAATTAACAATATTTTATATATATATTCATCTAACCTATCACTATTAACAATATAAAATTTTAAATATGCTATTAACACTTGTTAATATTCTATGAATTAATAAATATATACTATCAATTAGTTAATTATATATAAATTAATAATATAATTTTCATCTAATTTATTATCATTGACCATATAAAATATTTTTTTATTGAGTTTGTTACATAATCTACATTAATAAGTCACTTAATTTAATTTAGTATTTTAAATAAATTTTTTTATTAATTATTTAAAAAAAAAATAGGCCGGACCGACTGCGGTCCAGTCCCTTTGGGTGTTCAGTCCGGTCCGATCTGGAAAAATGATAGACCGAAAATATTCGATCCATCGCCGGGCTGGGCCGGACCGTTTGCGGCCCTACTTACAACTTTGATCATTCTATAAAAATTAAACAAAATGAGCCAAAGCACTACACTAGCATTCATACAAGAAAAATGCTGAATGCAACCGACCCCCACAATCGGTGTGTAATCGCCTCATCATTATAATAAAACGGTGTGTTTCATTTAAATGAGAGATGAAAATTGAGAGACCAAATGGGGAGGAGGGATTGAGTAAAACGGTGTGTTTCAATTAGTTTTTCAAAACATACCGTTTTGAGTGAAATCGAGAGGCTTCTCCCTTCTCCATGCGTCCCCTTGTCCCTAACCTTAATACCATCAACGTTCCTCTTCTTTCCTGAAGCCAGCGACCTTTGTTCATTCACCATGCCCCAATCTTATTCTCACAAATCAAAACAAAACATAAGGCAGCTCACACACCAAAACAAAATGGAAAGAAGCGATTTTGATTTCAAACGCGCAACAACATTCTCGTATAGCTTCCATTCCCACTTGCTTCAGTCTTCAGCTACCTCCTTGACCTCCATTTTTTTTTTCAAACCTCCATTAGCTTTGTTTTATTCTTGTATTGTATTGAGATTTGCTCAGGATTAAAAAAAAAAAAAATCGATGATTAATCTCCACTTATATGATTGTTCCTAATCCATTTTTTAAGTCCGTGTAGCAATATTTGATACCCCCACCACCGGCATTCAACCCCTTTCATCTTCCAACTTATTCAAATCTCTCTCAAGCCCATCGATATTTTTTATAAATGGCACTCCATTTGCCATCATTTTGGGCAAGAGTGTTCCAGCAATTAAAAAAATTCTCCTCCAAAAATTAAAATGCTTTGCAGTCAGTTGGTACCTCCCGTTCTTCAGTCGAAATGCTCTGCAATCGAGCATCGGTTTGGGTCTTTTTCAGTCACTTGAAATCCTCTGCAGAAATAGGTTTGGGCGTTTTTCAGCCACTCCAAATGCTTTGTAGAAATGAGTTAGTCCTTCCTTCTTTCTTACACTCTAGGTTTCAGTCCAGTCCTTTCTTCTTTCTTCAGTCGCTGGTTTAGATGCTGGTTCTTCTTCAGTTGAACCCTTGTTTTCGTTTCGTTTCATTTTTTTTAATTACTATTAGAAGCTGACGTGGCAACTCGGTTACACGGCGCTTCCGCATGGCCGGTTGTATGTGGAACAACTATTCATACAAAGGGCTGGATTGGGCTTTCGTTAGAAGACTTAGCTAGTTTGGATCTCAAACATATCTCAACTCATTTCAATTCATCATTACAATTTTTTCAAATTCTAACACAAAATATAATAAACAATTTAACTTTTTCAAATCTCAAAATAATAATAATATTAAAAAATAATATTCTAACAATATTTTATCATCTAAACTCAACTCAACTCAGTTCAACATCCAAACAATATTGTTTAAGACTTTTTTTGACAAATTTGTTTGGGTGTTACATATAAATAATTTATTTGAAGGCCATTAAGTCATACACCATCCATGTATCATAATTCTAATATATTTGCTCACCAGAATGCGGCCAAAATCTTTTAAATCCAAATATAATTAAGCATCTACATTTTTAAGGAATTGCAAGTTTTATTGATTGTGCTTTCAACATCCATCATTTTAATCATGAAAAATGTTAAATGTACTTAAAAAAAATTTACAAAAAATTTACTTTTCCACATGTCAGTTATTGATATCCTAAAAATCAAAAATTTGAAATTCAAAAGAAAACTAAAAAAATGAGCCTTGTAAATAAAATTATAAGTACATGTAGCACTACACTTTATTCATCCTATAAATATTCTTTTTTTTTTCTAAGCAAACTCGATATATTATAATTAAGGGATACATAAATACATAAGTAAGGGGTAGAGGAACCCTGATAAACACCCATTCTTAACTAATGCATCACTAAAAAAAAAAAAATTAATGGACCCTAGAAACAAATAAATGTTTCATGCCCTTCCCTATTAAGTGGGAGCCGTACAAAGTAGCAGTTTTTATACAATCCGAGATTAAGATTGTAGTTGTATGACCATAGGCCATGGTGATTGTAGTGACTACATTTTGTCTTGAAGTGGCTATTGGAGAAGTCATTTGTCTTGTCTTCACGATCATGTGGCCAAATAAGACAACTCTTATAATAAAAAACTAGTTAAAAAATTCAAACTCCATAGTGCTATACATTGTTGCACATATCTTGTGGTTGTTAGAACATTTTATTGAACTCTTTACATATAAGAGTATTCTAGCAAAATCTGAAAAAAACAGTGATTGAGCTGAAATCTTGCATATTCTATACATTTAGAACTAATATATTTTAATTATTACGTTACATTATTATTGGTTTTAGATGTAAAAATGGTTAAAATGCAAAAATCTAAGTTGTGATTTAAATTGGTTTATAGCATAGTTTATGCATAATTTTATAACTTGTGATTTAATTTAGCTATATTTTTTCACATATATAACACAGTTTTTGATATTTTATTCTTCATTTTTTATTTTTTATTTTTTCTAATTTCTATTATATATATATATATATAGGTGAAGAATGCATATATAAAAGAAAATAAGTCAAAAAGGTCAAAAGCAAAAGACATGACCCAATTTCTATTACAAAAAATCTACTCAACTTCCTACTATTCATACAACCTCCACACTCCACATTATTTTTAATTTTTATTATTTTTTTCTTTTATTAAATATTTATTATATAAATAATGAATAAAAAAATTAAAATAATTTAAAAAGAATAAACTCAAAAAAAAATTTAAAAAAAATATTAAAAATTTACAAAATTTAAAAAAGTGTGGAGTGTGGAGTGTGGTGGAGGTTGTGTAGCAAAACTCTTTCTATTATGGGATTTCGACTAGAAGTGGTGGCCTTATGGTTTTTACGGACGCAAATGTGCGCACGCCAAAAGAATAAAACGCCACAACGGAAGTTGATTTTATTGGGGGTTTTTTTGGAAGAAACGGACGAAAAATAAAGAGGGCAGCAAATCCTTTTTATTCTTTTTTCTTTCAGTTTGAGGGAACACACACAGAGTAACGCCAAATGTAGAGACATTGAAGAACTTTGAGGAGTCCAACGTTTGTCGCTGCCCAGCCTCCTCCACTGCTTTCTATCTTTATCTCCATCTATTTAGCTTGCTCTTTTCTTTTCCTAATCTCTATTTAATTTTATAATCATTTGAGTTTAGAAATTTTATTTTCAGTATGTTTAAGTTTGATGTAGTTATTTTTCTTGCTCTTTTAAGTTTTCATTTAACAGTGATTACAACTGCTATTGATTAATTTTGAGAATTTGTGATTTGAATAAAATGATAAACTATAGAATCTTGATTTTGGGGCTATTCAATTCTCAGTTTGTATTTTGTTAATTACTTTCTAATCTAGTTTAATTCTTAGCTTAGTTTTATTAATCTCTTAGTTCTATTGCATATTAGATTAATTAAAACTTAATTAGGACTTAAATAATTTCAATTTTATTATTTAATTTTCAGATTAATTAAGATTGTTTAGTTTAGTTGATTCATTGATTGTTAATTTCAATTTGTTAGACTTTTACATTTCATTTCGATACTCAAAAATTCAAAAATATGAATCTAGTCCATGACTAGTGTCATTTTCATTCCCGTTGCACTCTTTCATTCATTGCACATGCCACCACTTTTATTTTCTCTTTGTGAATATTTTCATAATTTTTAAAGAGTTTGATTTTAAGCAACTTTTCCTGAGGAGACGATTTAGGAATTTATTCTTAATTATTACGTGACACCCTCCTGCACTTGGGATAACCTTTGTACTAATTTTTTAGTGAGTCAAGTTTTTGACGTCGTTGCCAAGGAAAAATCTGAAAAAAGCAGTAAGGAAAACGATAAGGAAAGTAGTAAAATAGTGGCGAAAAATGACATATTATAGTTTGGACCAACTTCGATAGACTTCAAAAATTGTGATGACGCATAGGGGCCCACGCGCCTATCTCTTTGCAGCCACAGTAGTAAGATATGAACGATCTGATGGTGGTGAGTCCGTTGGTCCTGTGTGTGTGGTGAGAAATTCTCCCAGAAAGGGTGGCGCATAAGGCCCACTAGTGGCGTTTTTCGCAAAACCCGCCACTTCTCTCTGAATGATTTGTGTCTCTCGAATGTTGTTGGAAAACTGCAAATTTGCCTTTTTTGGCCTTGGAGAAAGCAAAACAACTAAGAAATGAGAACTAACTTTATAGACAAAGTTGGTACATGGAGAAAGAAGAGAAGGAAAGGGAGAAGGAGGAGGAAGCCGAAGCCTCACCCTCCTTTCCGGCAATAAACTAGATCTAGGTTTGGAGGCTTTTTACGATAGAGAGACATCATTCTATAAATATTCTACTAGAAGTATGTTAACTATGAGATGTTAACTCCAATGATAAAATGACACACATAACAAGTTTAAAAAAAAAAAATAGAAACCTAGGTAAGTTTAGGTCTAACTGAAGCACAGCTTGGAGCAACCCAAGCAATAGTTGGCTCTCAACCAAGGGCAACCTGGGTCATCACGAATTAGGTGACCATGGTCATAGGATCCAAGCTGCAACTTGGGTCGTAGCCTAGGCTTTGTGCATGTTTGAGATTGCGGTAGAAAAAATAGTATATAGTTTTAGGACTTATAACTTATAGCTTAAATAATAAGTTCTATTATTAAAAAAAATTATTTATTGTTTAGTAATCATACGTCTAAAGCACTTTAAAATCTAATGCATTTGTTTGGAAACAAGTTAAAAAAATACTTTTTGTGATAGAAATGATGATCATTTGATTTCTTAAAAATTATGACCATATCTTTTAAAATTTGAAAGTTATAATGTAACAACCCGGCCCAACAATTCTAAAATTAGAATATTGATAATTTTTTTAGGCCTAAATTATAGTTAATTGACCATATTTGATAAGCCCACGAGTTATTAAAATTATGTTGTTCTCTAAGAACTTTAATTAGGCTCATATGCGTAAAGTTTGTTCCGATAGATTATAAATCTTCATTGGGCTTAATAATTAAGTTAAAGTTCAGTTAACAATTACAACCTAAAATGGAGCCAAGCCATTAGGCTCTAGATTGTATTGTAACTCAACCTCATTTATTTTCACAGATGAAATGAAATGAGATGAGATATGTGTGAATAATGTTGAGATATGTGAGTTGAGATGAGATGAGATAGTTTTGTTACAATGTGTGTGTTTGTTTATAGAGATGAGACGAAAATGTTTTGACTTTTTTGTAGTATTTGATAAAGAAGAAAAACTAGGACCCACCAATTATTCTGTATTTTTTTGGGTAATATTTTTAGAGTGTGTTTGAAAAATATGGGAAGCAGACAATCAATTTAACCAATGGTAGACGACCCGTACGAGACAAGCAGATAGTCAATGAATTGAGATAAAATATTGTCAATGAACAGTCAATGACGTAGACAGCAGATGAGAGAAACAAAGGAGAGGGTTGGACGCAGCTTTTTGTGTATAGTACAGTTAATGAACAATGATAAAATAATGAGAGATGAACTAAGATAAAAAAAAAAAGAAAAAAAAAGTGAGATAAAAGATGGGTGTTTGTTTTCAGAGAGTGTCTAACCATACAAAACTTGAGAAAAATTTTCAAAGTTTTGTGTTTCATCTCTAAAAACAAACGAGGGAGCACATCTTCACCTTCCAATAGGATTCACATCTCAATAGAGTTCCCTCTCAATAAGGATTACAATTCTAGAGCCTTTCGCATTAAAATTCCCAAACGTAATTTCCTTCTATATATACCCACATTACCTCATGCACATGCCGTTATCTTTTCCATGAACCTAGGGTTGCTGAACCAAATCTTCACACACAGAGCACTAGCCCCAACAGCAAACTACCTCCTTCCTCAACTATAGTTGCAACTGTCCATAACCTAGACTCTTTCACGTTGCCTCCCCTTCACGATCAACCGGTCTACCCAAGCCCCCATGAACGACCAGTACACCACCCCTCAACCTTCACGTTAAAGACTTTCTCCCCCACGCCGCAGTAGCCACGTCCAGCCCTTCATGTCACTCACTGCACAACAGTGCCACGAAAAGGCAGAGAGCCACTCTGCCATTGGATCGTTGCAAGCTAATAACAACGGAACCACCCAACCCCATAAACCACGACACTAACCACCACCATTCCTCCCTCACAGCCCATGGCCAAATCACTCACAACGCACGTCCGAAAACAACCTAAGACACCACACCCCTACCACACAATTGCACCGAGAACTACCAAGCAACAAAGTCCCTGCCACCCTTTTTTGTTTTACCCAACACCAAATGGAAACTAGCGATATACAAGAAGCCCGAGCATCCTCTGTTTATAACCCCATAAAACAGAGTATCCAAACCAGCCACTGCACCTACGCTGCCGACTACAGAAGCTCCACCATCGTGCCGAGATTACACTCGCCAAGCTCTCCAATCTTGAGCCACCGATGAATCACTTAGCTCTACCCGAGCCCACCGTAGGCCACGGACAAGCCTCACAGCCAAATTGAAAGCCTCCGTAAGCCACAGACGTTTCATGGTAAGTAGAATGATCATACTCTTACACGTATGTACGGTAAACGACATGTCTTTTATAAAAATATTATGCATGTAGGCCCTCCATTGGAAGCCTATTTTTACGTACCCAAGTCATGATAAAACTATGAAAGTCCATTATTTTACGTGAAGAATTATGCATTAAATTATTTATAAAAATTCATAATTTTATGAAAAGAGTTATGCATAAAAAGATTTATGAAGTCCTGATTTGATGTGAGAGTTATGCATTAAAATATTTATAAAAAGCCATGCAAGATTTTATGTGAAGATTTATGCATTAAAATATTTATGAAAAATCACGACTTAATATGAGGAAACATGTATCATGGAAGTTTTATGGAAAAATGCAATTTTATTTGAAATCTATGATATGACAAGTATGCAAGTATGATTATGATGAAGTATGAATGATAAGATATGTAATGACCTATGTTATGATATGAAAAAGGTACCATATATTATGGGCATACTGCATTGCCAGATTGCACATGCTGGTAGTGCACCAAATGTGTCTTCCTTATGTATGGATTCCACAACCAGCGGTTATGGGCGGAATCAAAATCTGCTTAGATTCACTAACCCTAACTCACATGAGTCATCAATAGGTATCGGCCTATGACAAGCGAAAGATAAGTTCAAGTTCATGTTATTTACGTATGTATTTATAAGTATGTATATTTTTCAAGAAACTTTATGTTTATTATGTTTATTGTATGCTGTGTTGCTTATTGAGTATTCAATTCATTTTTGTATATTTTTATGTTAAACCACCATAGGTGATGACATTTATGAGAATAGAACTGCAGGATAAGATTTGGCTCAAGGAGGCAAGACAGAGGCCTAGATAGTTTATGTCATGCTCAGTTTTATGATTTAAATTTTAATAAGTTATTTTGATAAGCACATGAGATTTTATTGAATTTAAAATAAGTGATTCCGCATACTCTCTTTTGAATTTTAAGTATTTAATAAAAATTGACTTATTTATTATGAAATCTTTTATATTTGGCATTTCATTAGAAAAAAAGTTTTTAAGTTCAAGTTTAGTAGAACACAGGTTCCCCAAAAATTCTAAACGTGACTTTGGGAGCGGGGTGTTACATGTAATTATCTAAAAATTGTATGAATATTTTCGTCCATTGACAATCTTTTTAAAATTTGATTACATTTCGGATTATCTGGAAAAGCACGTTTGTAGATGTTTTTCCTCAAACGTACTTTTTAGCTCATTTGAGATTAAAAAATACTTTAATATATAGTGATAAATGGTACAAGAAAGTCTTACATCATACACATTTACCTAACCAATATGTGATTTGTCATTTTTTCTTTTTATTTAAACACACACATATTAAAATTATAAGATTTAAATTTTAAAACTTATCTTCCAAAACAAATTATGCTATGTGTATGATGTGTTGTGTAAAGATTTTCAAATAAAATTATTCATGTAAAACTTGTCTAGGGTGTATTTTTAAGAGAAATAATATTTTCAGTCTTAGGATGCGCAAATCTCACGCACTTAGGGTTGTAATTGAGCCGAGCCAAGCCGGTCTTTGGTTTGCCGAGCTCGACTCGACTCAAAATACTTAAGCTCGAGATTTTTATTTATTCTTTGTTCAAGCTCGACTTATTAAGCTAAATTTCCAACTCGAGCTCGAGCTCGTCCAAAAAACGATCTCGAATTGTTTATTTTTTATTTTATTTTTTGAATAAGATTTAATAATTAATAAATTAGATAGATAAAAAATAAAAGATATAATATTGAATTTATACAACTAACAAGTAGAAGCTCTATTGAATTATAAGATTTTAAAAATTTATAAATAATTAATATCTAATTAGTTAATATTTATCCATAATAATAATATATTACATGTATACAGAAATTATTAATACATACACATAATATGATAGAATAAATATATGAATGAGTTTTAATTGAGTCGAGTTAACGAGTCGACTCGGACATAAACGAGCGGGCCTTAACAAACCTTAGCCGAGTTAAGTTTTGTTAGGTATGTATCATTTACTAATCAAGTATGTATCTACTTTCATGGGTGGCTTTTTTTTTTTTTTTTTTTTTACGAGTCGAGTTTGATTTGAGTTTAACCGGATGAGTACCGAGTGGACTATCCAATAGACTGGTTCATTTATAACCTTATGCGCACTCATTTTGAAGAAAATAGATAAATCTGAGATCCACATGAAAGAAAAATTATTTTTTAATCGTAAATCTCATTTTTTTTCAAAATAAATATTCAGGACTTACCTATCTTATAATTATATCTAGTATTTAATTTCTTTAATAAAATCAGTTCATGTGTGTTATAATATGAGTTCATAATAATAAAAAAATGCTAATTTATTACTCACTCGTTACGTTAAAAGTTAAAACCAATTAGCATTTCAAAGCATAGCATCGGTTTTTTAAAAATAGAAAATCCCAATAAACATGTCATGTGAGGCAAACTGAAAATGTACCATCACCCATCTCTCTTGTAGAGCGCCACTGAGACCCTAAGGCCAATAAATAGATGGCCAACAATAAAAAATTCAAAATCTAAGAGGCCTTTTAGACTTTGACCAAAGTCTTCGTTTGGCGGCCGAATGTGCCATCTTTACCCGTATCGAAGTTTAGTATTTAAATATTTGATTACTTAATATTTTAAATTATTAAACTTTTTTTCTTAATATGTAATTTTATTTTATAAAAATAGATCAAAACATGAATAAAAAATATAAAAATAAAAATAAAAATAAAAAAACATTCATTGAACGCGAAAACAACACGGCTATGAATAAATAAAACCCATCTCCATTGTGTACTCTTATTCATCTTCATATGTAAAATCATCATTTTTGAAGAATGATTTTGCATATGAAAAAAAACTCCCACATTGGTTTATGTATTTTTGAACCAAATAATAATAAAATATTATTATTTTTTTATTTTTTATTTGTTTCCTAAAATTATTATTTTTATATATATTTTACAATTAACATCCACTTTGTATTATCAACTTAATACAAATTTTATGTATCAAAATCATCTTAATATAAATTCTAAAAAGTTGATTTTAAGGGTAGGAGAGAGAAAAAAATAGTAAACTAATGTTTGAAGAATGAATAGTGCTTCTTCAAATTTGAAGAAGCACTATTTATAGCTATGCAAAAATTTAGAGATGCATAAGTCAATGTAGATGAATTTAAAGACATATTCTTTAAATTTAAAGATGAAGATGAAGATAGAGAAGCCACTACCAATGCTCCTAGCTGTTGGTAATGATGATTTTGAGAGAGGAAAAACTTCTTTACTGTTCCTAGCAAGTAAGGTAATAGAAGCCACTGAACTGACTCTATTATATTTTGGGTAAGAGAAGGCGCTTCCTTATGGTTAATATTTTTGGTTCATCTCGTTATCAACCCAAGACTATATAAGATTTATGTATTAAAATATAAAATAAATAATAAAATCTACATCTTCTTATTAACTTAAATTTTTGAGACAATTGATGATTTCACATGATATCAGAGCAGAGGTCTTGAGTTCGAATCGTGACTTTACAGTCTATCCTATTTAATTAAATATTTCATGTATTGGGCTACTCATTGATGTGAAGTTTAACTCATACGTGAGGATGAGTGTTAAGATATAAAATAAATAATAAAATTTACATTTTCTCATCGACTTAAACTTTTGAGACAATTGGTGATTTTACACTTTGTTAGTCCACAATAAATATAAGTTATATAACATAATATTCATGACTTATACGATACAAAAACAACTTCAAAAACGATAGACACCCGTAATCCCAAGGTGATGGAACATAAGCACACTCGTTCAATTTGACGAGGACCTAACAGATCACAAAGCGCCCAGCAATCCGAGTTAAGAGCTAAACCAAACAAGTATAGTCAATGTGTCATGTTAAGGATCCTGCATACCCAAAGTGTTAAGAAAAGATTTTACTGAATAAAATTGCTTTATTTCATTGATGTATTGTGTAAAATATTTAGTTGTACAAAGGAATGCTATACATGGAAACAATATCATAAACGGCTATACAATTAATAACAAATATGTGGTAATCTTTCTAATAGCAAAACTGATGGGAATAGGCGAGAATCATGGGATCTGTAATACTCCCCCTCAAGTTGGTGCATGAAGATCCGTAATGCCCAACTTGTGAGATAAATGATGAAATAGATCAGAACCCAAGGTTTTGGTGAAGATGTCGGCAATTTGCTCAGAAGAGGGAAGGTGAGCGGTGGTAAAGAGACCCGAACGCAGTTTGTCACGAACAATGTGGCAGTCAATTTCAATATGCTTTGTGCGCTCATGAAAAACTGGATTTTGAGCAATGTGAAGGGCAGACTGATTGTCACAATAGAGAATCATGGGGTCGGTGTGAGAGATGCCAAGGTCATGAAGAAGCTGCTGAAGCCAAACGAGTTCACATGTGGTGACGGCCATGGCTCGATATTCAGCTTCCGTAGAAGAGCGAGCAACCGTGGTTTGTTTCTTAGTACGCCAGGAAATGGTACTAGAACCAAGAGTGATGAAGAAACCAGTAGTGGAGCGGCGAGTGGTAGGACAACTAGCCCAATCAGAATCAGTATAAGCACGAACATGCAAATCATTGGAGGAAGGGAAAAAAATGCCTTGACCCGAAGTGCCTTTAATGTAGCGAAGAACACGAATGGCAGCTGTCATGTGCGGAAGTCGGGGGGCATGCATGAATTGGCTAAGAATGTTCACTGCAAAAACAATATTAGGTCTGGTGATGGTGAGATAAATGAGTCGTCCAACTAATCGTCGGTAGGAGCCTGGATCAGGAAGAAGATCACCATTAGTGTCGTTGAGTTTCAAGTTTTGTTCCATAGGAAAGGAAGCAGGTCGCGAACCAAGAAGACCGCTATCGGCAAGGATGTCCAGGGCATATTTTCGTTGATTGAGAAAGATGCCTGAAGGGGATCGAGCAACTTCAAGGCCAAGGAAATATTTGAGAGGGCCAAGATCCTTGGTTTTGAAGTGCGTGGAAATAACAGATTTGAAATAGATAACCTGAGAAAGATCATTGCTGACAACCAAAATGTCATCAACATAAACAAGAACAATGGTGATGCTGGTAGCAGTGGTCAATGTAAAAAGAGAATGATCGGCCTGAGACTGAATAAAACCTGCAGTAAGAAGAACAGATGTTAGTTTAAAAAACCAGTTCCGGGAAGCTTGCTTGAGGCCATAGAGGGATTTCTAAAGACGGCAAACTCGTGTCTCCCCCTTAAGACAATAACCAGGAGGTGGTGTCATGTAAACTTCCTCATCAAGGTCTCCATGTAAGAATGCATTGTGGACGTCCATTTGATGAATGATTCAATGTTTGGCGGCAGCAACGGCGAGGACACAGCAGACTGTGGTCATTTTGGCAACTGGAGCAAAGGTTTCATGATAGTCAATACCTTCGACTTGAGTGTAGCCTTTTGCCACTAGACGAGCCTTGTGGCGCTCAACTGTACCATCTGCTCGTAGTTTTGTCTTAAAAACCCATTTGCAACCGATGGGTTTCTTACCAAGTGGGAGAGGTTCAAGTGTCCAAGTTGAGTTTTCTTCAAGAGCACGAAGTTCAGAGGCCATAGCTTCACGCCAGTGAGAGCGGCGATTAGCTTCTGAGTAACAGGTAGGATCAACAGTGGCAGTAAGGGCAGTTAAGAATGAATAATGAGCAGGAGAAAAACGAGAGTATGAGAGAAATGTAGATAAGGGGTGAGAAGTACTTGAAGGCTGTGCAGTGATTGAAGTAGCAATGGACTCCATGGGTATGGTGGGGCAAACATAATCAAGAAGATAAGCTGGTCGAGTGATGGTGCGGTGGGGGCGAGAAATGGGGCGAGTAGGAGCAGGAGGTATGATCGAGTCTGAGGTGGGTGGAGAAGAAGAAGAATTTTCTGAAATGGGGATGGTCGATTCTGAGATTGGTGTAGAAGAAGGATGTTCTGGGATGGGTAAAGGGAGAATGAGGGAGTTAAGTGTATGTGGAGACATAGAATGTTGGAAAGGAAATTGATTTTCATAAAAAGTCACATCACGAGAGTAAAAAAGGTCATGTGTGTCAAGATTGTATAACTTATAAGCTTTACGGTTGCTTGGGTAACCAAGGAATACACAACGAGAGGCACGGGGTGAAAATTTATCGCGATGAGCGGTAAGGGTTTGGGCATAGCAAAGACAACCAAATACCCGAAGATGAGTGTAGGTGGGTGAAGTGTTGAATAGAAGTTGAAAATGAGTTTGATTTTGATGGGAGCGACTAGGGTTCTATTCATGAGGTATGCAGCGGTAAGGACACATTCGCCCCAAAATTTTAGGGGTAAATGTGCCTGAAAACGAAGACTACGAGCAACGTTCAGGAGATGCCTGTGTTTTCGTTCCACAACACCATTTTGTTGAGGAGTTTCAACACAAGTACGTTCGTGAATGATGCCGTGATCATGAAAATAGGTTTGGAGGTTTTGAGAGAGAAATTCTTGACCATTATCGGTGCGAATAATTTTAACGGTAGAATTAAATTGGTTTTTAACAAGAGCAAAGAAATGCATTAAATGACTAAATGTTTCTGATTTAAAACGCATTAAATAAATCCAGGTAGTGCGAGAAAAATCATCAACATTAGTCAAGAAATAATGTGCACCACAAATAGAAGCAGTAGAATATCCACCCCAAATATCACAATAAAGTCGATTAAAAGAAATCGTACTTTTATTATTAGCATGAGTTGAAAAAGGTAAGCGAGTATGTTTAGAACGAGCACAAACATCGCAATGAGAAAGAGTACATGGACTATCAAAAATATGAGGAATAACAAAACTAGAAGGATGACCTAGACGTTGATGCCATAGGATTTTATTGTCAAGATGTTGAGCGGAGAAGGCAGTGATTTGGTGAGTCTGGAAAATGTAGAGTCCATTGCAAGCTTCACCCGCTCCAATCAGCCTCTTCAATTGAAGGTCCTGAAAAAAACATGCAGAAGATGAGAAGATGGCAATACAAGGTTTTGAGTGAGTTGAGGGATAGAGAGGAGATTATAGTGGAAAAGAGGGACAAAAAGGACATTAGAGAGGGTGAGGGTCTTTGATAACCGAATGGTGCCTATGCCTTCAACGGGAATCACTTCTCTCGTGGGTAGCCGAATGTTACGGCTTGAAGGAGCCTGTTGAAGACTCAAGAATAATGATCGACAGGGGCTCATATGATCACTAGCGCTGCTGTCGATTATCCAATCCGTGTGGGGATAAAAAACAGAGGAGGTTGAGAAGGAGTTACCAACAAAATTTGCCATCGGAGTGGGGGTTTTCAGTAGAAGCTTAAGCTGTTGATAGTCTTCCGGAGAGAGCCCTGGGATGGGACTCGAGGAGGAATCGGCGAGATGGACAGAGGCAGACGGTGGTTTCCCGAGCAGCGAAGGCTTACGATGGTTGCGAGGTTCACGCCCAGGTGGGTATCCGACGATGAGCCAACATCGGTTGCGCAGGTGTCCATCTTTACCACATTCGGAGCATTTGAGAGGTGGTCGTTCGTGGGTGGAATTTCGAGCGGCAAGGGCTATGGGTCCCGACGAAATACAAGAAACTTGGAGGAGTCGTTGTTGTTCCTCTTGAAAGAGGATGGAGAAGACTCGGTTCAGAGATGGAAGAGGATCGGTGGCAAGGATTTGGGACCGAAGGGTTGCGAACGAATCGTTGAGTCCCAAAAGAAATTGGAACACCCGTTCGTCCTTAGCTCTTTTCTCTAAAGTGGTGACATCGGTGGTGGGTTGAAGGTTTCCTAATTCATCCCATAGTTGTTTGATGCTGTTGTAATAATCGGGTATGGAGAGATGATTTTGGTGAAGATTAGAGATCTCTCGTTTGAGATGAAATAAGCGAGCGTTGTTGCCGTGGCAGAAACGAGACTCAAGATCAAGCCAAACAGCACGGGGGTCATCGTGATAATCAAGGGAATTTGCAAGAGAAGGGTTAATGGTGTTGAGGATCCAAGTGAGGACCATGTCCTTAGTACGCTCCATTGGGCATAATCAGGAGAAGTTTTTTTTTGGGGGGGGAGGGGGGTGGTGAGTGTGCCATCAACAAAGCACAATTTGTTCTTGGCATTGAGGGCTAGGCGAAGGGCGCGTTGCCATTTGGAGAAATTATCACCGGTTAAATGACCAGAGATGAGGACGAGGCTGGGAGAATCGGAGGGATGAAGAAGATATGGGGAGGAAATTTCAAATGAAGAAGACATGAGGGGCGACAGAGAAGGGGACTCAAGAAAGAGGTAGGCCTGATACCATGTTAAGAAAAGATTTTACTGAATAAACTTGCTTTATTTCATTGATGTATTGTGTAAAATATATAGTTGTACAAAGGAATGATATACATGGAAACAATATCATAAACGGCTATATAATTAATAACAAATATGTGGTAATCTTTCTAATAGCAAAACTGATGGGAATAGGCGAGAATCATGGGATCTGTAATACAAAGCTTGGCAGTCGATAAAGATGGGAGGTCTCAGTGTCTCACGGGTGTTCAGTTTAGAACTCGAAGAAGAGGATTTGGAACTACGTACGTACAAAACCATAAGAACAAGGGAAGCTGATTTTTTTTCTTTATGCTTTTTATTGAAAAGTATCATATAATAAAAACCTTCTTCACTTATTAACTCAAGTATCAAAGCTATTCTCCTTCTCATTATCCAATGTCTCCTTCTTTGCAAACAACTCAAAATCAAGAGAATTAATTGGTTGGTGGCATCCTAAACTATAATGACGCCTCTCATTCCAATTATCAACTTGGCATTGATAAATTCTCATACATCTAAACATAAAGAATCAAGAAAGAAAGAATATTGACACAACTTAATTACTCTGTGAAGGTCTTGGTGTATCAAATTTCTTGCTGGATGTGTATCGATGCCTTGTACCCTGTAATTGAGATCTCCTAACCAGACAGTAATTGAGTTTTTAGGGAACAATAAAGCAAATCCCAAAAACAATACAACTAATTTACTAAAACTTTATAAATATTGTTTGTGTATGACTCTCAAGTACTAGCATTAATCAAATGCTTAATAAATGTAGGATGCACACACTTTGTTTATCTGTATTCAAATCTATACCCTAGCTAAGATCAACTTGGAAAAACCCTAATTATTAATTTAAGATCCACATTCACCCATGATATTATTATTCCAAAGCAAATAATTTAAGAACAAATTAAGCTGCTTGTCAGAGAGATGGCATCAAATGAACATCATTCGGATTGCTAAAATAAGGGATTGTGAAGTGGCGTATGGAGGAGAGAAGAGAGAGAGAGAGAGAAATAGAGCGGGTGATAGAGGCGTTAGGGGTTTTGGGCTATTGTTCACGGTGGCTGGTGGCTGAGCTTCCATCGTCCATGGGTGAGATGAAGAGAAGCAAAGAGGGAGATCTAGAGAAAGAGAGGGGTTTGAGAGGAAGGGAGAGGCGTTGTAGGTTGGCTTGCTAATTTACTGTGCTTGGAGGAGGGAGGTTGCGTGTTCGTGGCTGCTGGTGGTGGCAACGTCCGCGAGGGGGAAATAAATCAAAGAGGGAAATGGAGGCAGTGTTGGGAGGAAGATATCGAGAGAGATAGACGACGATTGAGGGGTTGAGAGAGGCAAGAGAGGTAGTCTCCGCCAAGGTGCGGCGGTGGAGGTGGCATTGTTGACGACGACGTTGATGGGGGGTTCAGGGGAAGGGAGACAACGCAGGTTAGGCGTGATACCCGTATGGTGTGGGGCAGGGGGTAACCTCCCCTGCATTGGGGTTTTTCCCCTACCCCATGCCGGGGGGTGGAGGAAAAAACCCCATCCGCCCCGCCCCCCGCCTAGGCCAATACATTGTGTTTAAAAAAAATTTTGGTCTAAAAAATTAATTATAATATAATTTAAATAATAAATTAAAATTTATAAATATAAAAATAACTTAAACTCATTAGAGTTAGATTTTGGATTGTTTTGACCTCCTAAACCAATATTTATATAGGAGGCCAAGACAATACGATAGTCATTCTTAAGCAATGTGGGACTGACTAATCCAATGACTTGAATACAATTTTAAGTCTTTAATGAATTGTATATATCTATATACAATATATTTATTTTTATATATAAATAAAACAAAATTATATATGTGGTGCGGAGCGAGGGGCAGGGGCGGGGCCCTGCTGGGGTCATCCCGCCCCTGCTAGACTCTCTCCATGCGGGGGTGGGGCAGCGGGGGGAAAAAGACGAAATAAAGAATAGAGAGAGTATTGGGCTGGTAAAGAAAGAAATAAGGGGAAAAATATGGGTTTTAAAAGTCAATTTCTAGTGCTTTTAATTCACCGTGAAGAAGTATAATTTCGCTGCAGTAACTTCTTATGGTGACAATGTTCGCCGCAAAATTAGTTATTGTGACGATTTTTTTAGTTCGATGGAAATAAGATGATGCTATAGTCACCGTATTTTATTGCGACGACATAAATAACTGCAGTAGTTCTAAAACTCGCCGCAAAAAGTGATCTTCCTCAGCATTTCCCAATTTATAAGTGGTAAAAATAATGGCAAACTGAAAATTGCGGCAAATAAACATTATTTGTGGCGATTTTTTTTCAATAATCTTAAAATTGCTGGAAAAAACTTGATTTCTTATAGTGGCCATTCTAATTCCACAAAAAAAAAAAAAAGAAGAAGGAAACAAATGAATATTTTTTATTAGTGTATGAGACCCATTACTTTTTTAACTTCTCATTAAAAAGTTCAATTCATTTTAACTTACTTCATATATTTTAACTTAAAAAATTAAACTCATCTTAACTTAAAAAAATTAAACATATATTAATAAAATTCATAAAATATTACTATTTATAATTCAATTCAATTTATCTAACATCCAAAACGTAGCAAAGCAACCGATCGGACGCCAAACTCAAGCTTTTACTTATAAAAAGTTATTCTCTTCAAAGGGTAATATTATGAAATCCGTTGAAAAAGAAAACTATATCAAAGTTAAGCAAATGAGCACTAGGACTAGCCTAGTAGGAGTGCAGCACGGTCAAACCCTACTAAGTACGTAATACGTATACCAACCCACGGGAAACCGTGAGCTTCAAAAACACACACGAAACACATCAAACATGCCTGATCACTACTGTCTGCAACATTGAGTACTACTACGTGCGTACCGTCTGCAACATCAGATCAACAGACAGAAGTAGAAAATCCGAGCCTTTAGTTCTGGACAAGTGTCTCAATCCCATGAACGTTTGAACCTTTGCAAAGTGCAAATCACCAAAGCACATGTTCCGATGTACTCAAAGGCTGCCCATGGTTTTCGAGGACAGCTTTGGCGTAAACCACTGGCTCCTGCAACCTCCATAAATGTTAAAAAATACTGAGATGCCATTATACTGGGTTTTGGCGTCAGTCTAAACCACGATTAGATATGTCGGATAAGGTGATCGGCACCCCTTGTTTTCTGCATTTTTTCGAACCTCTCATTTCATGTAGGAATTTATTGTTATTTTTTTTTATTTACTTTTAAGTATTTTTTAATATTTTTAATTATTAAAAAAAATATAATTTTATTAATAATAAATTCCTTAATCATTAAATAAAAAATTAAAAAATTAAAAAAAAATTAAATACATAAATAATAAGATTAAAAGTAAATTTAAACAACTCCATTAACATTTTCCTTACTTATATATAAGTGGTAACATTTTCAACGATGCCCCCTCTGTTTTTTTACCTAACAAAACAAGACTTTCTGAAATTAATTAACCAAAAAAGGTGTTGTCCTTGAGTAAATTAAAATAAGGGAAATGACTGAAATGTTCATTTTCATTTTGGATCTGTCTTGGGATTCATTTTGAAATCGAATACATTTGTATTCTTTTTATTCTATTATAAGACACGTGTCTACAAGACTTGCAAAAAGCCAGGGCGTTTTTGGGAAATGGAGAGGCAAGAATCAACCGACATAACAGAAACCGAAGTGAGAAGTGAAAACTAGTGGCTCTGACATTGGACTAAACGATGAAACCATCAAAGTTTCAACACCTCCTGAGGCTCTTCCCTTGGTCTCTCATCAACTACTCCCAAATCCTGTTATAAATACCCGAGCAATTCTCACAAAACAAACACCTTCATCCCAAACATTCAAACCTCCTCATCTTCTTTGCTAACTTCTTTCAGTGTCATTTCTTTTTTCAATTGCTCTCTCATAAAATGGCAAAAAATGTAGCTGGGTCCCCTCTGGAGAGGAATAGCCTGGCTTCTCTAGACCAAAAGCTGGCCATGGCCAAGCGCTGTTCTCATGGTATCTCTGCTTTACTTTTAGTGTAGCACTTGATCTCCCTTTTTTTATGGCAGACTATCATGTAGTGCATATAAAGGATTTGCATGTCATGTGATCTCATTATGTTCTGCCATCACAAGTGATTATGTATTTTGTATTCCAAGTCCCCATACAAATGAATAGCACCTAGCTAGAGGCCCTTTTCATGCATAAAGATGAGCTCCCTTTCTGTGGTGAGGGACCATACTCAGAGATCCTAGGTCATCGTTTTTCCCTTCCTTTCCATGTTTTCTGAGAAAACTTAGCTTAGTAATGCACTGTCTTACTAGAAGGAAATTTGAGGATCTGATGGATGAGATTGTTGATGGTTTAGCTAGAAAATATGATAATATCACTTTAGCACTTATGAAAACTTTCATCAGCATTATAAAATGATTTTAATCCCTTTTTTTTACCCATCTTTAATGGATAAGCAGAGGGTGTAATAGCAGGAGCTAAGGCAGCAGTTATTGCTAGTATTGCCACTGCCATTCCAACTGTAAGACTTCTTTCTCATTACTGTCACAGTTTTTTTCAAAGATACAACCATTCTTTAGCAATCTGTTTCTTAGAATGGTTATTCTCAAAGATACATAAAGTGCTTGTAAACCCCCAAGTATTTCATTTTGGGTTGAAATCCTCTCATTTACTCACTCACACAATGCCTTTTATGCAGGTGGCTAGTGCGAGGATGCTGCCTTGGGCAAGGGCCAATCTCAATCACACTGCTCAAGCCCTCATAATCTCCACAGGTTACCATTAAATCACACCCTCCTTATCAATATATTATTTCCTGGTTAATTGTTATCATAGTCATTACTCATTCTTAATGGAAATTGCTATTCACTTTCAGTGGCAGGAGCTGCATATTTCATAGTGGCTGACAAGACAGTCTTGGCCACCGCTAGGAGGAACTCCTTCCAGCAACTCTCTAAGAATGATGTATAAATCCCAATCACTCTTATGGCTTTACACTATTGTTGTAAGCCACTTTATTATGTAAACAACCCGTCATCTGAATAAATAAATACAGATAGGGTTCCATTTTAAGAGCAGTCTGTATTCAATGATCAGCTTATCTGAATGGAAATTGTCTTTGATTTACACATGTTATGTATTTCAACTCGCATCATTTTACAAATAATCGTTACATGAGCAAGAACCATCTTTAAAGCCACCTCAGATGCATCCAAGCCAGACATCTCCAAAGTACTGTCAGCTTCGCCCAGCATTTTATAGATATATTTGCTCAGATGATGCAATTTACCACCATCAATAAAGTAATAAATAACAACATCCACCTCAATTGAAGTACATCCAGGAACTTTCTTCATATATATTTTGATAACAGCACTGCACATAAGCCCCTGGGTTTTCATTATCCAAGTCAAAGAGATGCTCTGCAACATATTCACCCAGTTCAACACGCCATGAACAGAACAATCTTCAAGAAGAGCACCTCAGATGGTCCCATTTCCATATTCTTATGGCCTCTACTTCATCAAACATCCCATCTTGGCCAAGAAAATCTAAAGTGATCCTGTTTAATTTGGTGAAATATTAAAATGATATGATGGATCTTTACACTAAGATATTGGCGTAGAAGTTCCAGCAAACCGGCTTTGGGTACAAACCCACAAATGTGATATCAACTGGTTTGAGTCCTTAATCGGGCATTTGTGCAAAAAGCCCAATAGCCTTATCTGCGTGCCCGTGAACTGCGAACCCATATATCATGATATCATCCCATTTCAGAAAATTAAGGGTGTGATTTTATTTGTGTTTTTTTAATTTACTCTAAAATCTAGATAAATGATTTTGATTGGAAAGTAGTAAGAGATTATATATATATATATTGTAATTTTTGAAAAAAACAATTCACCAAACAAGGCCTAATTAAGCTTTTAGGATCCATAGCCAATACCATCAAAGACTTGTTCTGCAACCAGTATATTTACACATTTAGCATGAATGTCAATCAGACACGACCGTAGAAAGTGCTTGTTTATATTTTGCAAGTTCTCATCTACATGTGCAGGAATCCATTTGCCAAGGTCAAGAGCACCAAACTTAAGTAATAGATTCATTTTGGCAGAAAAATAATTATTTGTGACAAGAAGAAATTCATTTTAACAAGAAATAACTCCAAGAATTTTCTTGTAATGTAATAATGGGGTAGAGCCATATAAATTGAATATCCTAAAATTGCAATTCTGCATTTACATTCTTAGGACCATCAATTAATTAGGGAGAATTTCCCCTTCAATTACATAATCTTGTGTGTTTGTCCAAAACTATTTAGCAAGAACCTGTACGTATGTACACCTTCAAAATTAGTTGAAATTTTTATCCCGAAAACTCCATACATCTAAAATAAAAAAAGCATAAGCAGGAAGAACATTTAAGAGTATTGGTATTGGCCTAACTAAATGTCAGTGCCTAACCTAATTTTGGCTAAGTAGTTCAAAAGTGGTCTACATTGATAGTCAAAACTTCAAGACCCCACTTTTGAATTATAGTAAATTCTTCAATTTCTCTAAATTTGGCCAGTCACTATTCATTCCCAAATAATATTTTACTTTAAAAATATTCTAAATGGCTACTACTGGATAATTAGATTGAGGAAGAAAATAGTTGTAAAATGATAATTTTAAGTAAAAATTAAATTATTAATTAATATATGGAGTGTATTTGTAAAATATAAAAATTAAAAAATTATTATTGAAAAATCTATTATTATATTATTATTTTGAGTTTTGGATGGATAGTCAAATGTGGATTAACTTCTTCAATGGTTTTAGCCAAAACCTCAACTTTTAGTCAAATTTTAGACTTGGTAATGACTAAACCTAGGGGTGGGCTCCAACTCCGTCAAACTCGGAATGCCCACCTCCGACCTTCGACTCCGACTGGGGTCGGAGGTCAAAATCCCTTCCGACTCTGACTCTGACTCCGATTGGAGTCGAAGTTCGACTTTGATAGGAGTAGAAAATTGGCTTTTTCAAGCCCAATTGCTCTACTGAGAAAATGGGCTTTAATCAACCCAATATCAACCCCTGTTTAATAATGTAAAATAATAATTAAAAAAATCTAAAATATTGTAAAAAATAAGTTAAAAAGTTAAAATTTAAATACAACAACTAAATCAAATTACAAATCGCAAGCCATAAATTTAAATTTAAATTTAAAACTATAAATTGCAATAAATTTAAATTTACAACACCAAAATATTGAATAATGTCATATATTTCATTCAAATATGAAATAGCCACAATGCCCCGCATTAGTCTTGACAATCCATGCATTTGAGTCGATGACTCGATAGTGATTTTCAATTTTCCTACATGAAGCTTTAACTTTTATTGATCAGATGCACTATTTTTCTTTAGTCATTTAATTATAGATTTCTAAACCATCAGCGAAGTGATATTATGAACTTACATCCACCTCTAATTCTGACGAGTTTTACATGATGGTAATCATCCCACGGTGCTTCGCTCTCAGACTTTTATTCATCCACAATTAGTCTGAGGTTCACAGTTAGATCTACAAAATCATATAAATTATAAATTAAATAATGAAAATATTAAAATTATGTAAATAATTATTTAAAATCATAAAGTTACCTGATTCAAGCCTATACTTCTTGGCATCATTGATATCTACTCTAATGAGTGTTGAACTTAACCAGTTCTATGTGCAAACGAGGGCTTCGACGGTGATCGGAGACAATGAACTCCGATAAGCATCCAACATACGACCTCTGGTGCTAAACGCTATTCAGAGGCAACTGTAGTGATAGAAATGATTAGTACATCCTTGGCTATTCGGGAAAGGATTGGAAACTTGTCAGAATTCACCTTCCATCAAGTTAATATCTAGAATGTATCACTAGGTATCTCGACATCTTCCATAAAGTAACTCTCATTCTCAGACTTACATTGCATAATATTTCTCAATGCAAGGTTTTGATGATACCGTCGTAGCCACAATAAATTTGAACTTTGTGCATGTGTGTCATTCTAGGAAGATGTCGAGCCGGTCGGGCGAGAGGAGCTACCACATTCGGTTGAAGGCTGATCACTGCTGTTGTAATGGCTATTTAAATCATCAATATCACATTTAAGTAATCTAATAAACTTTTCAGCGTCTTCATCACTGAGGATGTCCTTAATCCAATCCTCTAGTATCATCAACTTATATCGGGGCTTAAGGTCGTAGCTACAAATAATAATTTATTTGTCTTCTCCATATATCTTAATATTTATTATATTTGTATTTCATCCTCATAGCCATTGCATTCAACAAACACATTGTCAGCAAAACTCTCTTGCAAGTAATCATAAAGCCCCGAGAGCTCCATGAAGTACATGTTTGTAGTAGTATATTTTGTCCCAGATATCCACATAGTTATGTCATAAAATAACTTAAAAAATTGAATCAAATTCCTAACATTAGCCCAATCAACTGTGTCCGGTGCATCAAGTCCCATTCTCCCCCCAAGTGACTTGAATATTGTTTGGTACTTTTACGTTACATCCAAATCATGTATGTAGAGTTCCATAGAGTCAGAATGTCCAGTTGCAACATACTAGAAGATGAGATCTCAAGTTGTTCGGCTATTGCCTTAAACTGCTGGAGCCATTGAGGGAAGCCCTCACATATATCATTAGGTTCTGGACTTTAATAATGTATTAATCAATCTCCTTGAACCCATAAAAAACTATGAAATTGATGATATGGGCACAACATCGAACATGAATAAACTGGTTCTCATTAATGATAGTCTTTTTTACCGTTATATTTCGTTTGAACCAATCAATGACAATGTTATTTGCACTGGAATTGTCAACCGTGATACAAAATATCTTTTTGATCCCTTAATTCTTTATATATTATCCATCTCATTGTCAATAGATGAACCCTTGTGATCAACAATTTTTTTGAACCTGATAATTTGCTTCTGCAGCGTCCACTCACTATCAATAAAGTGGGATGTGATACACATGTAACCCATATTTTGTATAAAGATCTATGTATCAGTCGTAAATAACACTCCTGACAATTGAAGACAAACATTTCATTCATCGTTGCATTCTCCATGGCATGCCTCTTCAAACAATTGCGCATCACAATATACAATGAAGGCATGAGAAATCGTGGTTCTAAAGTGTACACAAATTTGTGGAAGCCTGCCTTGTCAACTGTGGTAAAAGACATCTCATCGGTGATTATCATCTCTGCAAGAACATCCCTCAATATCTTTTCACTGTATTGAGGGATTGATAGCTTCTTAATCTGCATGCCATTAGTGGCCGTAAAAGTCTCGTAACTCAGTTTCTTCTCATCAGTTGTTACCAACCATTTGTGTATCTTATACCTCTAGTAGCCCATAATATATGCTATTAATACTGATGTGCATTATTTCTTTGAATGAAAATTGCATAGTTGCCCACATAGTAGTGGCATCGAGCCTACAGGTTCTCACAATTTTTGAGAACTTTGGTGAAATGTTCCCATGTCCACGACCTTGTTTTACTAGGTTATACTGGTGGATCGGCTTCAACATTCATCAACTCTTCCTCCTCATTAAACATATCAACCAAGGTTTTAAAAATCTTGGTTCATACCGGCCGGTACGGCCAGTATTTGCCGTACTGGCCACTGGGCTGGTACAGGTACTACTTGTATTTCGTACTGGTCGAAATACCGACCGTACCGGCCATTTCGGCTTGTACCGGCCTGTGTTTCGGCCTGTATCGGCCGATATTTCGGCCTTCATTTTTTTTTTTTTTTAAATTTTTTCAAACTACAAGCTCATTTTTTGACCTCCAATTCAGATTAGACTATTTATAATTTATATATATGTATTTATATATAATTTATTTATATATAGACTATTATTTTGGAATATAATTTTGAAATATAATTTATTTATATATCGATTATTCCAAAATGTTATCCCGAAACGCTATCCCGAAACGGTACCGATACTGAAATATTTCGTTTCAATGCCTTGACCAGTACAACGTTCGGTACGGTATTCAAAACATTGATATCAATGTCTTCTAGATCTATTGAGACTCGACTACTTGCACCGGAGGTAGCTACTCTAGATGGGGGTGTACGGCCTAAAGTACTAGTTGGTGACACCAACAGTTGTGCGGCATCCTCTTGTGGAGAATCTCGTTGAGAATGAGATGCGAAAGCTCAATCAAACAATCTATGTAATGTTTGCTCCAGCTACACTCTAGCGAATGCTTGATCGAATAATTTGTGTGATGTCGCTCGAGCCACACTCGAGCGAACAATCTGTGTGACGTTTGCTCGAGCCACACTCAAGCGCCACTAGAGCGAACGTCACCTGGAACAAAAAATCCGATTTTTACAAAATATAAATCCCTCAATTCTTAAATTTAATAGCTTAAAAATCAAAATCATTGAAATGAAAACAACAAAGTAGTTGAAATGAATAACAAATTATACACATTTCACAAAGGGAGTTACAAATCACATTTCACATTTAACAATTATTCATAGGAATAACAAATCTATTGGAGGAGGAAGTTACAAATAATTTTTACAATTACTCTAGTGATGGTAGAGTCGCAAACAGCAGCCTCAGGTGACGACAAAAGGTGTTCGGAGCTCAACTGAGTTATGTGAAAGTGACTTATTAGGGACTGCTGTACGAAAGTGAAGGGGGAAGAAGACGTCCTGCATTTTGGACCTCCTTCTTTCATGAAATAACGTCATTCCGCTTCTAGCGGAAGACGTCGTTTACTTACCTGATCAAGAAAAAAAGTCAGTAGGGCCTGCGAAACGATGTCGTTCCTCTTAAAGTGGAATGACGTTGTTTTGATCATGTGTATTTTTTTTAAAAAACTCGGAGTTTGGAGCCCACATGGACTTTGACTCTGACTCCAAATCCGACTACCGGAGTCAGAGTAACTCCGACTTTGTCGGAGTCAAAGTCTCGTCGGAACTCAGAAAGAGTTTGGTCAGAGGAGGAAATTGACGTAGTGGTAGCCAAGACATTGAGCTTGTTCTGAGTCTGTAATGTTTTCTGATGAGTTTCTTCACAGATCAACTCATTGATAGCAATATCTAGGGAAGGAGTCGGAGTGTGATTAAGCAGTTGACCATGGATCGGCTCAAATTCATCCTATAGGGACATGAGAAACTGATAGATACGATGCTGATCATGACGAATGACATACATGTCAGCATTAGTGGGATCCTTCCAGAGTGGGTCAGAGAGATCAATTTGATTCCAAATGTGACAAAGACGATCAAAGAAGTCATTGATGGATTGGTTAGGCTCCTGTCTGAGCTAATATAACTTGCCCATAAGTTGGTACTCTCTGGACCCATGAGGAGCAGCATAACACCTGGCTAACATGGTCCAAGCAAATAGAGCATCATCATAGCTACCAAGTAGGTTGAAGATAGTCGGAGTGGAGGTGTTGCGCATCCAAGTAACGATTTGGTGATTATGACTATCCCATTTGAGAAGGCATTGTAAACATAGTTCTGCTCATTCATCTCCTTTTTGCATTGGCTTTGTCTAATCACCCGTGCAATAGAAACAAAGTTCACGGCCTTTAAGAAAGTTGCGAAAAAGCTGAGACCACACCAAATAGTTTTTACCATCTAATAACATGAATATGATGAATAATCTCATTATTTTAAGCCATTATGAGACTAGATATGCAAAAATAGATTGAAGAATTGAGATGAGCATGTGAAAATATGCTGCAAACACCTAGATAGAAAAAGTCAACGTAGCGGTCAACAGTCAAAGTCAACGGTCAACATTGCTGGCATGGATGACTTTTGATGTGGCACCTAGTGACTGGAGTGGTAGGATGATGTGGCTGCTAACAAAACTAGGGCTGATGTCAGAAATGTGAAGTGCGTGGATATGGGGCTACAGAGTGCGTATAGCGCATGAGGAGCGTGGGCAGCGCCACAACAACTTTCATCGGTGCTTAGGGGCCCGTGCGAGCTCTGACTGAATGATTTTTTTTTGGCTTTGAGTCGGTCTCAATGAGATCTTCCCAACTGTATACCGCATGATAAAAGAGCTTCAGGCACAATGATTCTAAAATTTTGTCATAGTCCTTATAACAA